>NC_134876.1:84403673-84406173 GCF_041734735.1 Babylonia areolata
AATCAAACTGTGTGGTATGCATTCCAGGTGTATTTCCTTTGAACCTAGGTGAAAATCAAACAGTGTGGTATGCATTCCAGGTGTATTTCCTTTGAACCAAGGTGAAAATCAAACAGTGTGGTATGCATTCCAGGTGTATTTCCTTTGAACCTAGGTGAAAATCAAACAGTGTGGTATGCATTCCAGGTGTATTTCCTTTGAACCTAGGTGAAAATCAAACTGTATGGTATGCATTCCAGGTGTATTTCCTTTGAACCTAGGTGAAAATCAAACAGTGTGGTATGCATTCCAGGTGTATTTCCTTTGAACCTAGGTGAAAATCAAACTGTATGGTATGCATTCCAGGTGTATTTCCTTTGAACCTAGGTGAAAATCAAACTGTGTGGTGTATTTTCCTTTGAACCTAGGTGAAAATCAAACTGTGTGGTATGCATTCCAGGTGTATTTCCTTTGAACCTAGGTGAAAATCAAACTGTGTGGTATGCATTCCAGGTGTATTTCCTTTGAACCTAGGTGAAAATCAAACTGTGTGGTGTATTTTCCTTTGAACCTAGGTGAAAATCAAACAGTGTGGTATGCATTTCAGGTGTATTTCCTTTGAACCAAGGTGAAAATCAAACAGTGTGGTATGCATTCCAGGTGTATTTCCTTTGAAACTAGGTGAAAATCAAACTGTGTGGTATGCATTCCAGGTGTATTTCCTTTGAACCTAGGTGAAAATCAAACTGTGTGGTGTATTTTCCTTTGAACCTAGGTGAAAATCAAACTGTGTGGTATGCATTCCAGGTGTATTTCCTTTGAACCTAGGTGAAAATCAAACTGTGTGGTATGCATTCCAGATGTATTTCCTTTGAACCTAGGTGAAAATCAAACTGTGTGGTGTATTTTCCTTTGAACCTAGGTGAAAATCAAACAGTGTGGTATGCATTCCAGGTGTATTTCCTTTGAACCTAGATGAAAATCAAACAGTGTAGTATGCATTCCAGATGTATTTCCTTTGAACCTAGGTGAAAATCAAACTGTGTGGTATGCATTCCAGGTGTATAATTCCTATCACTTCGCGGGCACGGGCACTTCTAAATGGTTCTAATTGATTTTACTGGACAAACGTCAAGTGATCACGTGAGAAAGAAGTCCAATGAAAGAACGGTAATTGACACTCTGACCATTTTGTTCAGACTCTCTGTAGTCCGTGAGGGTGTGGGTTCGAATCCCGCTCTCGCCCTTTCTCCTAAGTTTGACTGGAAAATCAAACTGAGCGGCTAGTCTTTCGGATGAGACGATAAACCGAGGTCCCGTGTGCAGCACGCACTTGGCGCACTGAAAAAGAACCCATGGCAACGAGAGTGTTGTCCTCTGGCGAAATTACGTAAAATGAAATCCACTTTCATAGGTACACATAATATGTAAGCATGCACTCAAGGCCTGACTAAGCGCGTTGGGTTATGCTGCTGGTCAGGCATCTGCTCTCAACAGATGTGGTGTAGCGTGTATGGATTTGTCCGAACGCAGTGACGCCTCCTTGAGAAAGTGAAACTGAAACTGAAACTGTTCAGACTTATCTCAGTCAGGTAACAGCCCCTTCACTGAGAAGCATGGATACCAGTCAGTATCAGTCGAAAACTACAACAAAAAAAAACAAACAAAAACAAAGAAAGATCCTGTGCATTCAGTCCGTATTCCACAGATTCCCAGCCGCCCCCCCCCCCCCCCCCCCCCCCCCTCCCCCCTTAAAAAAAAACAAAAAAACAAAAAAAACAAGGACCATTAAGTTTGTTTTTTCCCCATAAAACAGATGTGTTACAAAAAACAACAACAAAAACAAACAAACAAACAAACAAAAAACAAACCAAGGACCATTAATAAAAGTTTTTTTTCTCCATAAAACAGATGTGTTTTGTATTACTCTTTTTATCACAACAGATTTCTCTGTGTGAAATTCGGGCTGCTCCCCCCAGGGAGAGCGTGTCGCTACACTACAGCACCACCCTTTTTTTTTTTTTTTTCCCCTGCGTGCAGTTTTATTTGTTTTTCCTATCGAAGTGGATTTTTCTACAGAATTTTGCCAGGAACAACCGTTTTGTTGCCGTGGGTTCTTTTACGTGCGCTAAGTGCATGCTGCACATGGGTCCTCGGTTTATTGTCTCATCCGAATGACTAGCGTCCAGACCACCACTCAAGGTCTAGTGGAGGGGGAGAAAATATCGGCGGCTGAGCCGTGATTAGAACCAGCGCGATCATATTCTCTCGTTTCCTAGGCGGACGCGTTACCTCTAGGACATCAGTCCACTTTCAATATGCACCATGAACAGCTTGAAAAATGCGTTTTGAAAATCGCTGTTTCAGCTCCCCCTCCTCCTTCCCCCACAAAAAAAAACAACAAAACAACCCCAAAACCCAACAAAACAAACAAACAAACAAAACCAAAAAACAAAAAGAAGAACACCAAAAAACAACAAGCAAAACACACACAAAAAAACCCCACTACACAAACAACAAT
>NC_134876.1:84416173-84418673 GCF_041734735.1 Babylonia areolata
TTCTTCTTCTGCGTTCACTCGTATGCACACGAGTGGGCTTTTACGTGTATGACCGTTTTTACCCCGCCATGTAGGCAGCCATACTCCGTTTTCGGGGGTGTGCATGCTGGGTATGTTCTTGTTTCCATAACCCACCGAACGCTGACATGGATTACAGGATCTTTAACGTGCGTATTTGATCTTCTGCTTGCATATACACACGAAGGGGGTTCAGGCACTAGCAGGTCTGCACATATGTTGACCTGGGAGATCGGAAAAATCTCCACCCTTTACCTACCAGGCGCCGTCACCGTGATTCGAACCCGGGACCCTCAGATTGACAGTCCAACGCTTTAACCACTCGGCTATTGCGCCCGTCTTCTTCTTATTATTATCGTTATTACTACTATTATGTTTCATTCTCATTATTTTTAATATTCTTTTTTTTTTTTTTTTTTTTTTTAAATCTATTCATTTATTTTATTTCTATTATCCATCTCCGGAGAAACAATCATTTTGGCGAACCGAACTTCCTTCCAGCTCCAGTGCCCAGGCTGCCTAGCCACTGACGGTGGAAGGGAGGTCACTGTCGGCTGACCAGTTTCTTACTCAGCGCAAAATCGCTCGATGGTCTCCCATGCTACCACAGTCTGTGATAACCTGTGGGCATGGTTGTGTTTCTGTTGATCCGGTTTGTCTTTATTTATTATTACCATTATTATTTTGAAGTCAGCATACCGAAGCATTGCAATTTTATTCTCTTTTTTTTTTATAATCATGTGACCTTCGCTTGAAGAAACGGGAAATGATGTTTATATCTTGCTGTTCTATTAACTGAAACCCGTTTAGATACTACTATTCATTTGTTTGTTTATTTCATTTGTCTGTTTATTTATTTATTTATTTATTCATTTGCTCCTGCAAAGATTTCCTTCTTTCAAACACGGTATATTACAAGCAGTAAGTGAATTGTCTAATTATAATAAAAAAAACGAGTATTCATCGGTTATAATTATCTCATATGCAGACCTGCATGGGATTTGGAAGACAGAATATAGGTTCAGTGTTAATCGCAGAATACATACATACATACATACATACATACATATATTGTGTTTGTCTAGAGGTAACGCGTCCGCTTAGCAAGCAAGAGAATCCGAGTACACTGTACGATCACCATATAATATATACTCGCCAGTATTTTCTCCCTCTCCACTATACCCTGAGTGGTGGTCTCGACGCTTGGCATTCGGATGTGACGATAAACCGAAGTCCCGTGTTCAGCATTCACTTCGCACACGTAAAAGAAAGAACCAATGGCAACAAAAAGGTTGTCCCTAAAAAAAAATTAAAAAATTTAAAAAATCCGTAGAAAAGTCCAGTTTGACAGGCAAAACAAATACACTTGCAGTCAGAAAAAAAAAAAAAAACATAAAAAAACACACAAAAAAACAAGGGGGTGGCACTCTCATTGCAGCGACGCGCTTTCCCTGGGGAGAGGAGCCCGAATTTCACACAGTAAAATTTGTTGTGACAAAAAAAAAAAAGAGAGAGAGAGAGAGAGGAATACATACATACATACATTTACAGAAGCAAATTCTCTTCCTTAGGTGTTTCTATTCATGAACGAAAATGATAACAGCATAAGTGGAAGGATACAGCTTATTTGGATGATTTAAAACACATATCTGTACCCATGTTCACACACCATCACCTGCCAAGTTTTTTGTTTGTTTGTTGTTGTTTTTTGTTTGTTTGATTTTTTTTTTTTTTTTTTTTTGGGGGGGGGGGGTGTTGTGGGTGTTTTTTGTTTTTTTTTCGGGGGTTGGGGGATGTATTGATACGCATTAATTTAGCAGCACACACACACACACACACACACATATTGTTATCATTGTCACTCCAGGTCATCAATCTAGTGCAAAGATAGATAAACAAAAGTTATTTTTACCTTTATAATTATTTGGTAAAGAAATATTCAGTACTTCTTGTCTTCGCCATGCGAAGTAAAGCGATTCAAAACTAAATTATGATCGGGAAACATATATCTAATTGTATAACTATAACTGACACACATAATTTGAGTAATTTTAAATGATAAAAAAAAGTGAAATATGTAAACAGTTGTGCTGCCGATGCTTTTTTTTTCTTTCTTTTTTTTCTTTTCTTTTTTCTACTGCATTACGCAAATTACGTTAATAAACGTTTGACTTTAAGCATTTTCATTTTCTGTCTCCGTGATCCTTGACGCGCACGGAAACCATAAATTCTTTCTTTAATTTGAAATGTTGATTGTCCAGCAAATGTTGATCTTTCTGTATTTTATTAGATGTCATTCATTAGAAAGACAACAACAACAACAACAAAACCACTTTAATTATTTTGTATTTTGGTTTATAAGTTCATTTCTAGATAAAATTAATTTTGAAAAAAAAAAGAATGAATAACGGCACACCTTACATATTTTACATAATCATTCATTGATTGATTAATCTATTCATTTATTTGTTTTGGTTGTATG
>NC_134876.1:84441173-84446173 GCF_041734735.1 Babylonia areolata
TCACTCACTCACTCGGTCACCCACTCACTCACACACACACACACACACACACACACACACACACACACACACACACACACACACACACACACACACACAGAGTTCACTCTTCGATAAGGGATTCATTTCAAATTCAGATTCTGTATTATCGCCTACAGAAGAGTACAAAGAGTTGTGGAAATTATTCTTCCTCTTCGTTCGTGGGCTGCAATATGCACATCGCATTGTTTTGCACATGATGCAACCCCCTTTTCCGCGCGCATATCACGTGGTCAGTTAGCAAATTATTATCCAGTAGAAAGGGGTCTTCTACCTGATGGATGTTCATTTAAATAGTATTTGTATGATCCAGACACATCAAACTAACTGTTCAGAGTCAGTTCAAACTCCAATGAAGGAAAAATCAGAACATACGCAGGACGTCAGTGGACGTCTTATAGGCACTATGGCAATACTTTTTTGTAGGACGTCAGCTGACGTCTTACAGGTACTCTACTGGTTAACCACTCGGCTTATGCGCCCGTCATTGTGAAAATTGTCTAGCTTCTGTAGTCACAAAATTGACATAGGTTATCTATTTGTCAGTTTCATACAGTTGCTTTTAAAAATATTTTTGAGCATAACAACACTGTTATTGTACCAACCCAACATTTCATAGCAGTTTCACACAAAGTAGGTGCCTCCCATTCACTTATGAGTGATGTCTCCGCCGCCTTGAAATTCTGCACTAGAACAACAGTTTTGCTGTTACTGTTTTTCTAACTTTATTCTTTTATTGTTTTATATTTCTTTTATTCTTTTATTTTTCCCAATATTTAAAGAAAAACACGCCTGTTTTTCTAATTATCTGAAAACAGGATAACTACTGGACCTTCTGATATATATATATATATATATATATATATATATATATATATATATATATATATATATATTACCTATTTATTTATTTCTTTTAAATGCTGTGTGAAAGATTACTAAAATGTCCTCGGGATAAAAAAAAAATTTGACCGACGTTTCGTGTGTTACACAGTTCGTCTTGGATCATCATCATATTCGTCATCATCACCATCATCATCATCAGTCCCTCAGCTTGGGAATTGGTGGGGGTAGGGGGACGAGAGGGGGCGGAGGGGGTATGAGGGCTGAAGACACAGACGACTTCCTTCACGCTGTTCTGTTGGCCAGCTGTCAAAGAGAGAAGAATCCGGGAAGTAAGGTCATCCCCGTGCAGTCCTTGATGTTGTCAGACCACCAGCAGATATTATTACCTTGTCGTCAGCGTTTCCGTCCCTCCTCCACTAGAGCCATGCTGGATGATTTTTGAGAGGGTGTCGTGCCTGGCGACCTGTCCAAACCAAGCCAGCAGCTTTCGTCGGTTGACGGTGGACAGAGTTGGGGGCTCTTCGGGCCCCACAAGTGTCTGGGCCAAGTTCCTCACGTTGCCGTTCGTCTTGTGTGCTCTCTGTATGTATGTATGTAATAATATTTTTATGTGGAGCAGCTTCCTCGGGTATTTTGGTTCACTCTGTAGGCATGTAATATTTTAGTGTGGAGCAGCTTACTTAGGCATTTGGTTCAGTCTGTAGGTATATAATATTTTTTATGTTGGGCAGCTCCCTCAGGTATTTGGTTCACAATGTAGGTATACCTACAGAGTGAACCAAATACCCGAGGAAGCTGCCCCACATTCAGTCATTCGGATAAGATGATAAACCGAGTCCCGTGTGCAGCACGCATTTAGCGCACGTAAAAGAATCCACGGCAAAGAAAGGGTTGTTCCTGGCAAAATTCTGTAAAAAAAAAAAATCCATTCCGATAAGAAAAGCAAATAAAACTGCACGCAGGAAAAAAACAAAAAAAACAACCCAAAATGGATGGCGCTCTGAGTGTAGCGACGCACTCTCCATGGGGAGAGCAGCCCGAATTTCACACAGAAAAATCTGTTGTGACAAAACTTTTTTTTTAAAAAGCTTCCTCATGTATTTGGTTTACTATGTAGGTATACAATATTTTTATATGGGGCAGCTTCCTCAGGTATTTGGTTCACAATGTAGGTATACCTACAGAGTGAACCAAATACCAGAGGAAGCTGCCCCACATTCAGTCATTCGGATAAGACGATAAACCGTGCAGCACGCATTTAGCGCACGTAAAAGAATCCACGGCAAAGAAAGGGTTGTTCCTGGCAAAATTCTGTAAAAAAAAAAATCTATTTCGATAAGAAAAACAAATAAAACTGCACGCAGGAAAAAAATACCCCCAAAATGGGTGGCACTCTGAGTGTAGCGACGCTCGCTCCATGGGGAGAGCAGCCCGAATTTCACACAGAAAAATCTGTTGTGACAAAAAAATTTTAAAAAAAAAAAAAAAAAAGAAAAAAAGCTTCCTCAGGTATTTGGTTCACTATGTAGGTATATAATATTTTTATGTGGGGCAGCTTCCTCAGGTGTTTGGTTCACTATGTAGGTATATAATACTTTTATGTGGGGTAGTTTCCTCAGGTATTTGGTAGTAGGTATATAACTTTTTTTTATGTGGGACAGCTTCCTCGGGTATTTTGGTTCACTCTGTGGGTATATAATACTTTTATGAAGGACAGCTTCCTCGGGTATTTTGGTTTACTCTGTAGGTATATAATACTTTTATGTGGGCCAGCTTCCTCAGGTATTTGGTTCACTCTGTAGGTATATAATATTTTTATGTGGGGTAGCTTCCTCAGGTATCTGGTTCACTCTGTAGGCATGTAATATTTTTATGTGGGGTAGCTTCCTCAGGTATTTGGTTCACTATGTAGGTATATCATATTTTATGTGGAGTAGCTTTCTCAGGTATTTGGTTCACTCTGTAGGTATATAATATCTTTTTATTTGTATCATTATTGCTAAATACTTGTATTTATTTCACGGACTGGCCGAATGAGTTTATGTAAAATGTCGACAATGTGCATTGTATAATGTCAAGTATGTCATTTACTTTCATGTGTTACACGACGAGTTGTCCTGAGGACGATGTGGCGAGCGTCCTTGATCAATGCGTCCGGCAGAAGAACAATCACTGTGCGTCGTTTCGGGGGAGGGCGGAACCTAGCTCCTGTCCGAGCGTCAACTTTCCTTTTTTTTTCTTCTTCTTCTCCTTTTTTTCTTTTTTTTTTTTTCCTCCAATAATTAATGTTGATCTAATTGCATGTTTTTCGACGTATATGTATTATACTAAGATGATTTCGGTGATTATCTCACATACAGAATCCACACACTCACATCAGAGCAAACTTAGTCACAGACAACTGAAGACACATGCATAATGTTAGAATATTCACTGAAACTGTCCATGAAAACTGAATATTCAGACAAAGAGCTTAGTGTATTGGAGGAATGCTACTTTGAATACATTTAGATGTACTTACATATATTGATTGAAAACTGACATGTTATACAGAAAAAAAGCGAAAGAAAACAGAAGAAAAAAAAAAGGTTTTTGGTTTTTTTTTGGCCAATGAAGGCGTGTGAAAGCACAAAAAAAACAAACCCACCACGTTCTGGTGCTCCATGACCTGCATGCAACTGAGGCCACAAAAAAAAGGAGAAAAGGAAAAAAAAAAAAAAAAAAAGATTGATTCTAAGTTTGGTACACATGATTGTATGATTTATGATATGATATTATATATCATATGATATTGTACGGATTCCTTCCATATCATTGTCTTTTTTTTCTCTTTTTTTTTTTTTTTTTTAACAAGCCTAAAATCCGTAAATGAAAAGTTGTATTTATTCCATAAATGTTACTGATTACTATGCCATATAGTTATTATGGAGTGCCAAGTATTGGTTTGATTATTTCCATGTTGTTTAGTTGATTGTGTAATTTATATACAAAATAAAACGGTGGTCGACCCAAGAAAGTCCGGGTAAAAAAAAGAAAAAAGAAAAAAAAAGGTATATAATATTTTTATGTGGGGTAGCTTCCTCGGGTATTTGGTTCACTATGTAGGTATATAATATTTTTATGTGGGGTAGCTTCCTCAGGTATTTGGTTCACAATGTAGGTATACCTATAGAGTGAACCAAATACCCGAGGTAGCTGCCCCACATTCAGTCATTCGGATAAGACGATAAACAGAGGTCCCGTGTGCAGCACGCATTTAGCGCACGTAAAAGAATCCACGGCAAAGAAAGGGTTGTTCCTGGCAAAATTCTGTAAAAAAAAAAAGAAAAAAAAAAATCCATTCCGATAAGAAAAACAAATAAAACTGCACGCAGGAAAAAAATACCCCCAAAATGGGTGGCGCTCTGAGTGTAGCGACGCGCTCTCCATGGGGAGAGCAGTCCGAAATTCACACAGAAAAATCTGTTGTGACAAAACTTTTTTTTAAAAAGCTTCCTCTGGTATTTGGTTCTCTGTAGGCATATATTTTTTATGTGAGGTAGCTTCCTCGGGTATTTGGTTCACTATGTAGGTATATAATACTTTTATGTGGGGTAGCTTCCTCAGGTATTTGGTTCACTCTGTAGGTATATAATATTTTTATGTGGGGCAGCTTCCTCAGGTATCTGGTTCACTCTGTAGGTATATAATACTTTTATGTGGGCCAGCTTCCTCGGGTATCTGGTTCACTCTGTAGGCATGTAATATTTTTATGTGGGGTAGCTTCCTCAGGTATCTGGTTCACTCTGTAGGCATGTAATATCTTTATGTGGGGTAGCTTCCTCAGGTATTTGGTTCACTGTGTAGGTTTATAATATTTTTTATGTGGGACAGCTTCCTCAGGTATTTGGTTTACTCTGGAGGTATATATATATATATATATATATATATATATATATATATATATATATATATATATATTATGTGGGACAGCTTCCTCAGGTATTTTGGTTCACTCCGTGGGTATATAATACTTTTATGAGACACAGCTTCCTCGGGTAATTTGGTTTACACTGTAGGTATATAATACTTTTTATGTGGGACAGCTTCCTCAGGTATTTGGTTTACTCTGTAGG
>NC_134876.1:84451173-84456173 GCF_041734735.1 Babylonia areolata
GCAGTGATGCTTCATGAAGAAACCGAAACTGGGAATTGGAAAAACAATCCACCATTGATCAGTTATGGAGGAGTCATACTCTCATTCCTTGTGGACGAACTTGGAAATTTTCTTTCACATAATTTGTTATCGTTGCGAAAAAAACCCAGCTACCATCCAATGTTTCATCAAATGTCAAATGAAATGTAAAATGGGTAAAAAAAGAAAAAACCCAGAAATATCGTTAGACATGTGATTTGTTTCATTTCCAACATGGAATAGATCTTGATCTATCAGGCTGGATAGAAATTAAGAGGGGAAATGTGTTTTACCATAGGTTTGTGAGCAAAAAGCTTAGCTGCAAATAAAATGCAGTACGAGAGTGGTGAAAAATCAAGTCCACCTCCGCCCCCCAACACCCCTCGCCCCCACCCCACCCCACCCCACCAACGTTGTTTTTGAATTTGTTGTTGTTGTTTTGTTTTGTTTTTTACTTTTTTGGTGGTGGTTGTTTTTTTTAGCGGTACCAAACCGTGCACTTCGGCCGATGAATCAAAGCAAAATGCTAAAATCGCCTTACGCTCCAACTGCAGCGAAGAGGATTGGTTAATTAGTTAGGCGACAGTAAGTTTTGCCGGATTGATACGTGAATGAGAAGGACTGAACGGTAAAAAAAAATGTTCTTTGGTTATTTTAGCTAAAAAGCAAGTGGCAAAGTATGCCGACATGATAAAAATTTCCTCACTAGTGATGTGCACGGACACAGCCTGACGCGACTAGCGAGAGGTTAAAATGTGGCACTTTTGTACCGCGGGCCTGTAAAGTGCAGTGGTTCGAATCCCTCATGATCATGATGGGTAAATGGGATGAACGTTTTGTTCTTGGTCTCCTTTGGTCCACATGACGCTCGGATGTTCCAACGTATTAACCAGTTGATTACTACTAATCAGGTAGGTCTATCTGCCTTCAAAATAAATCCCGCAATCCATTTCATGTCATTGAGTCCGGTGGGTCTGTTATGATGGGAAACATGAATGAACATATATGGTATGCACCTAAGTCAGCTCATGCACCCATTAACCCCCCCCCCCCCCCCGCCCCCCCGCCCCCCTCCACCACCAGCCTCCATCCTGTCTCACACTCTCCCTTCTAAATGGAACACGGCTGCCTAAATCGCGGGATAAAAACGGTTATATACGAAAAAAAAACCACACAAAAAAACCAAAAAACCTTCAACAAAAAACAAAACGAGGAGAAGAACATGAAACACTAGTAAAATCACTAGTGAACGTGGGTCAGTGTCGCAAGCCCGCGAACGCCGGCCCCGGAGGAAAGAAGGTGCATTGAGAACATCTGGGAATGGAGAACTTCTGGAGGGAAGGGGATAAGGATACAAGTCTCAGGATCCGGGGGACGCTACACTTCTCGTTTCTTTTCTTTGTGTCCTCACGTGCCAAGCATTCTCGCGCGCACGTGCTAATCGCCCTGAAACAACACACATTCAAGTCCTTTTTAATTGTCCCCTCTCCCCCGGCCCCCCAACACCACCCTTTTCTCTCTCTCTCCCCCCCCCTCTCTCTCTCTCTCTCCAGCGCGGCGGGACAGCCTACGCACGCCATATTTGCACGTCAATCCTGTTTGCGGCACGTCACTGTGTGTGTTGACCGACATCATGTTTGATGAAGACTTTGGTTGGTTCAAGACGGCTTCAGTTCGGCCAGGACGAAGAAAAAGTAACAAGAGAAGGGACAGAGAGAGAGAGAGAGAGAGAGAGAGAGAGACAGAGACAGAGAGACAGAGAGAGAGAGACACAGAGAGAGGGCTGGAGGGAGGAAGGGAGAGAGAGAGAGACAGACAGACAAAGAGAAAAAGCGAGAGAGAAGAGAGAGAGAGACAGACAGACAGAGAGACAGAGAGAGAGGGCTGGAGGGAGGAAGGGAGAGAGAGAGAGACAGACAGACAGAGAAAAAGCGAGAGAGAAGAGAGAGAGAGAGAGAGAGAGAGAGAGAGAGAGAGAATGACAATGACAACGAACATTCTTTATTGATATTAGTCTATTTGGGAATTTTGTTAAGGAGGGATTTTGTTAAGACAGACAGAGACAGAGGGCAAGAAAGATGGAGAAGAGAGAGAGAGAGAGAGAGAGAGAGAGAGAGAGAGAGACAATGACAATGACAATGACAATGACAACGAACATTCTTTATTGATATCAGCCTATTTGGGAATTATGGCAAGGAGGGGTTAACAACCGAAAATCGAACGAAGCATACACGTAAATGTAAAAAAAACAAAACCACAACAACAGCAAATCATTTTAAGTCAACACAAACCACGCCGGATCTACTTTCTGTCTGTTATCTAAGCAGGGTTCAAAGGGAATGCGTAAATGCTTTAAGTGGGTCAGTGACAAAGAGACAGACAGACAGACAGACAGTGACAGAGAGATAGACAGAAACAGGGAGTGTGGTTTTCAGTTTAATATCTTTTCACTTTAAGTGGTATTAGAGAGAGAGAGAGAGAGAGAGAGAGAGAGAGAGAGTGTGTGTGTGTGTGTGTGTGTGTGTGTGTGTGTGTGTTCGTTCGTTCTCTAGTTTTACGTCTTTTCACTGTAAATGATATTAGATGAGGGTAGGAAAAAATCGAGGGGGAAAAAGAAATTACTGAGTACGCATGATAGTAAGTGAATGTGTGCGTGCGTGTGTGCGCGTGCGTGCGTGCGTACGCGCGCGTGCGCGCGTGTGTGTGTGCGTGTGTTACATATAGAAAATGATTGATTTAAGTTTTGTTTGGGGGGGGGGGGAAGCATAACAATATAACATCTTTCTAATGAAAAGCTAACAATTGTAACAGCGAACCAACTGGACTATTTAACAAGGATTTGAGAGAGAGAGAGAGAGAGAGAGAGAGAGAGAGAGACACAAAGGGAGAGAGAGAGAGAGAGAGAGAGAGAGAGAGTGTGTGTGTGTGTTCAGATTTAAAAAATATATTTTATGAAACATATTTCGATTCATTATATTGTATTCGGGCTGCTGTCTCAATAAGAGCGCCACCTTTTTATCTGCTAGTAAGTGTATCTGTTTTCCAATCGAAGTAGATATTTTTGTTTCCTTAACAGAAAAACTTTTTCCTTTGATAACCCTTTTGTTGCTGCCGGTTCTTTTACGTGCGCTAAGCGCATGGTCCAACGTCTCACCCTAATGACTAGAATCCAAACCACCACTCAAGGTCTAGTGGAGGAGGAAATGCTGTTGAGGGAGAGGGGGCGGAGGTGGGGGTTAATACTGGCGAGAACAAAAGAGATTTCGCATTCCTTATTCACTTATATTTTATTTTTGCTCGAAATGAAGTACTTGTTGGACGAAACACACACACACACACACACACACACACACACACACACACACACACACAAAACAAAACAAAAACAAAACAAAAAACACACAAAAAAAAACCCTGTCTTTCTAACTGCCCAATCAACTGTCTAGCTACTGAAGCTAACTACTTACTTACATAAATGACTTGTTATCTGACGAGATAAGTCACTTGCCAGCAAAGGACCTCAATACCTTTAAAAAAAAAAAATGAAACAAACAGACTTGTGATGACACAATTACGGTAATCAAAACATTTTAAACTCAAGAAAACAATAACAAAACTAACCGTAAAACAAAAGCAAATAACTTCAAACAAATTCTATCAGCACAGAACAAAATATGCAGTAACAACATTTAATAAACAAACCATCACAAAGGTAAATTTTCAACAACATTATGAACATTTTCTTCAAACAGAAGCGCCAACAAGACAGACTGAGAAAAAAAAATCCAGATAAAAATCACTAAGACGAAATAAAACTAAAACAAACGATAAGACCATTTTCTGTATTAACTCATTCAGTACGGCCAGTCCTCTCTTCTCCTCTACACAGAGCCCTCGGATGTCCAGTGGGTGTCTCAATGACCCAACCTTTAGCTTCCGTTGTCAGAATTGTGGTATTCTTTGTCAACATTCACCTCTTCAGTGTAAGAGCCTTCCGCTTGCAATATTTTGATGGTGGTAATTGGGGTGAAACGCTGTTAACGTCGTCTCTTTCGCCGTTCGTATGGAGAGAGTTAACCTGTTCTAGTTATGAAGAGAAAAAGAGAAAGAAAAAAATATCAGGGCAAACACAATGACATGCCACTTGGAACAAAATGTCACTGACGCCCCCGCTGAAGAAAGAAAGAAAGAAGAAGGAAAAAAGAAGAAAAAAAGTTCGTGAATCATCAGTTCATGTATCGGACTTTAAATACACGAACAGACCTTCAGGGAATGGGAAAAGACACCAGAAGAAGAAGAGGAGGAGGAGGAAGAAGAAAGAAAGAAAGAAAGATAGTAACTGGACAAAGCAAAAGAAAGAAGAGGGGGAATAACTCAAGGACAGACGAGAGGAGACGAGAGGAGAGGGAGAACAGAAAGAGAGAGAGGGGAGAGGTGGGGGTGGGAGGGGGGGGGGGGGTTCAAGGGCAAAGAATAAGACGGCAGGGAAGTGGGGAACATCGTCATCAGAGGGGGTTTGGTTGGGGGGTCGGGGGCGGGTGTGGGAGGAGGGAGGTCGGGGGGGGGGGAGGGATTAGCAGGCAGCTGTGCTCAGGATGGAAGGGGATGACCAGGCGGCGCCACACGAACGGCGAGCGGGAGGCTACTCTGGGCTGTGACAGGGGATGTTTTAATGGGTCGACACTAAAGCCCTGTGTGCTGAGAAAGAGCGTAGGTTCCCTCTTTTTTTTTCTTTTCTTTTTTTCCTATTCAGTAACATTTCCTCTCGTGCGGTCCTTGGAGAAAAAAAAAGAGAAAAAAAGAGGAAGAAATTAAAGAGGGAAAACAAAACAACAAAAAAACAACCACCCCAAACCCGTAGGTTAGGAGTTGGTGAGGGTGAGGGCGTGTGAAGTGGGTGGGTGGGTGGGTGGGTGGGGTGCTGGATTTTCCAGCTCTGATGCAAGTCGAGAGTGGAGTGGCCATTGTCATGAGTTTCACCA
>NC_134876.1:84463673-84468673 GCF_041734735.1 Babylonia areolata
GATGGAAAGGAAGACTTGGATGATGATTCTTACTACTTTCTCCAATCTATTATCGTTGCCATTTCCCTCCCATTTTCTTGATTTCTTTCTGATTCCGTCTGTCTGTCCATCTGATTGTGTCTGGATGTCTGTCTGTCTGTCTGTCTCTCTGGCTATGTGTCTCTTTACCTCTGTCTTTGTCTCCGTCTGTCTGTCTGTGTCTGTCTGTGTCTGTCTGTCTGTCTCTCTGTCTCTCCCCCTCTCTCTCTCTTTCTCTCTCGCTCGCTGGCTCGCTTGCTCTGCCTCCCTTTGCCCCTTCTCTCTCTTTGAGTGTTTTACGACAGAAAAAAAAGAAAGAAATCACTCAATGCCTTTGAAATCAAGTTCAATACTATACGTTTAAAAGGGAAAGACGTTAACGCGTTATCATTGATAAAACGTTTCGCAGGAGCGTTCCTCAAGGCTGTATCATTGGTCTCTTATTACTATCTGTTTATTTTTGTTTGTACTTAGTTACTTTGTCGTGGGCACCCACAGGTCTGGCATGATTTGGATCTAACCTAGGTCTTTGGGTTCTGGTCACGTTAGACCATCTGACGTGACTGGAGAGGTTCTCTACATTTATCTGCTGATCAAAGTCGTATGACATATGTGTTTGATGTCTTTTTTTTTTCCTCCCCATCATCTCCACCGTTTCAGTTTCAGTTTCAGTAGCTCAAGGAGGCGTCACTGCGTTCGGACAAATCCATATGCGCTACACCACATCTGGCAAGCAGATGCCTGACCAGCGGCGTAGTCCAACACCACCGTTTCAGTGGCATTACTCCCACGCCGCTCAGTGGGGTTGGAGGGAATGAGACTGGGGTAGGGGTGGGGATCGAGTTCTTTAGTTTGTTGCTTTGTAGTAGTCTTTTTTTTCATAAATTTCTCATGTGACGTTCAGTGAAATTTGTCGTTGATTTCTTTCTTGTTAATAGTTCTGTGTTATTGTGTTCTTTGATGAAACCCTACCCCCCTTGTTTTTCCCTTTCATTTATACCCCAGGGCTGGGTGGGAAAAAAAAGCATACGTTTTGCTTATCTCATTACCCTGGTAAAATAAAATTTCGTTTCGTTTCGTTTCGTTTCCATCATACACAGCAACACCAGGTTTCGTCTGTCGCATTCTCAGTGCCGGCAGTCCGCAGGGAACTACCGATGTTAGGTCGTCAGGAAGCGTCTTTGAGAGAGAGAGAGAGAAGGGTGAGAGAAAGCGGGCGAGGGTGTGTTCCATAAGGCTACAGGTATGACGCTTTCAGGCTTATCTTATTGTCAGTGGTCATTGCTTCTGTTCAAATCAGAATAAGTGGCATACAAAGAATGACAATGTAGTTGATATTCACCAATTTTGGATTTCCTCATAACAGCGTTCTGACTGTTTGATGATGATGATGATGATGATGACGAAGACGATGACGCGTTGGATTTATATAATAGGTCAAGCATGTTCTATTGCTTTGATTAAAAACAGATATGGTGATGTATATTTAGATCAGGTCGCACGCTTAAACACCACATTGAAACTTAAAAACTGAAATAGCACCGAAATCGGTCAAGCGGTCTGCAGTTATCCGTTGTCAAACGAACGGACAATGTACTGTCATCACTACTCCCTCAGCCATTAGAGGAAAGGGGAAGCTGTACTTCGATTTCACTGAGAACAGTTTCATACGTGTTAAGTTCGACAAGTTAAAGATCCAATGGCCTTGTCAATTAAAACAATCCTTCGAGAAAAAAAAAAAAAAAAACCCCAAAAATTAAACAGTGGACTGACAGCATTGCAGAATGGCCAGGAAAGACATTTGCAGAGATCCAGGCTTTGACACAAAACCGATATACCCGGAAGAATCTGGTGAACAGTTCCATAGTGAGGGGAACCATTGACTCTTTACAGAGTTAAGAAAGAAGAGAGAACGCATATGTCGAGACTTCAGATACTTCTTTATTCATGGGCTGCCATTCCCACATTGACACGTATGTACAACTTTATGTTTTTTTTTCGTTTCCGGGAGGTGTTTATGCTGAGTATATTCCTCTTTCTATAACTGACCGAACGATGACATGGATAACGGTATCTTGAACGAGGCGCATTTTATATTCCACAAATGTATACAATTGAAGGGGAGGGGGGAGGTGCTAGCGAGTCTGCACATCTGTTGACCGCGAGGGGATCAGGAAAATATCCACCCAAAATTCACCAGAGACCGTGACCGCGAATCGAACCCAGGACCACAGATTGAAAGTCCCGAACGTTTCATCCAGTTGGCTGTTCCGTCCATCCACGGTCCATGGACATGATCCGCTGGGCCACGGGGACCAGTATTTGCGTTCATGTCAAGACTCGACGGGTTTGAAATCCGTTCTCTCTCTCACACTCTCTCTTTCTCTCCATATATATATATATATATATATATATATATATATATATATATATATAGAGAGAGAGAGAGAGAGAGAGAGAGAGAGAGAGAGATAGAAAGCTGTGTGTGTGTGTGTGTGTGTGTGTGTGTGTGTGTGTGTGCCCGCGCGCGCGCGTGTTTGTATGTATGTGTGTGCGTGCGTGTGTGTGTATTTAAAAAAACAAATAGGACACACACACACACACACACACACACACACACACACACACACACATATATATATATATATATATATATATATATATATATATATATATATATATATATATATATATATACCCACAGATATAAAATAACCCATTCATCGCAATGAAAAAAAAAAAATGAAAAAAAAGACCGAGGTCACAGGTGCAGCATAAACTTCGCTCACGTAAAAAAAAAGAAGAAAAAAAAAGGACTACTTGGGAACTTGCACAGTTTTCTTCTTGGTGGCCATGATGAAATGACTGAATGTCCAACAAACAGCGGTGTCTGCAGCCAGTGTCAGGAACACCACTCATAACCAGAAACGGCTTCCATGCACATGTACTTCCGGTCATTACTATCAGCAAACAACATTCCATAGCTGTCGTTTACACCCCCACTTAATGAATGTACAATTCTGGCTGAAACATCAATTTTTTTTTTCCAAACGCTTCCCCCGTGCCCCCACCCCCCCCCCCCCAAGTTGTTTGTGGTGCACGTGCGTCTAAAACCGCCTTTTGTATATTCAGTGTGAAACCAGTGGTTAAAACATAAAGCTGTTTTGCTTTAATGTCGATTATCTTTCGATTTTATAACATGTTATTAAAAAAAAAAATAATACGCGGTGTTTTTTGGTGGTTTTTGTTTTTGTGTGTGTGTTTTTGTTGTTGTTGTTTGGTTGTTTTATTTATTTATTTTTTTTAATTTCTAGGCAGCAGTTACACTTTTTGTGAGCTCTGTATATGTTCAGACCGAAAGCAAAGTGTGCGCTGCAGTGTGGTGACGCAGCCGGGACGCATCCTGAGTTTCACTACACATAAAACAATAATTTATTTAACTGAGGTGAAGCAGAACACCATGTTAGTGGCGGAAATCGAGTGCAAGCAAACAACTCTTTTGTCGTTATGACATGCACCTGCTGTGACAATGCCTGTGGCGCAGCGCAGTGCGGTGCTGTGCGGTGCTGTGCGGTGCAGTGTAGTGCAGTGTAGTGCAGTGCAGTGCTTGACGTCAGTTTCAGTGTAGTACGGTTATAGTATTGCACAGTGAGAGAGCAATTATAGTACGACATAGTAAGTACAGCACAGTTCAGTCTAGTACAGTACACCAGTCTACACTACACTACACTACACTGCACTGCACTGAACAGCACTGCACAGCACACGCACGCACACACACACACACACACACACACACACACACAGGGGACGGACAGACAGACAGGCAGACAGAAAGAAAGGCACAGAGAGAGACCGAGAGTGGGAAAACAAAGCGTTGGGTGGAAGAGAGAAAGAGACAGAGACAGACAGAGTACATTCACGAAAAACCTGGTGCGTGCGTGCAGTCATAAACACACACACACACACACACACACACACACACACACACACACACATACACACACACATTCCCTCCTCCCCCCCCTTACCCCCTACCCGACTCTCAACCCTTCCCCCACCGCTCACCCACCCACCCACACAAACACACATGTTTCACTTTCACGCAACACTAACGACACCACCACCACCACCACAACCACCATCATCAGCAACAAAACAAGAGTGGAATACGGACACAACAGTGTTCATCAACAGTTCTTCAAGTTCCGGAACATATCAAACCACCTCCATACACGTATCCCGCCCGCGCGCAGAGGGTGGAGGTCACAGGTCACAGGTACAATCATCTAGTAAAAGGACGGAGGGTGTGGGAGGGGCGGGGAGAGAGAGAGAGATAGAAGGAGAGTGGGTGGGAGGTGGGAGGTGAAACTACGTCTACGAGAAAGAGGAGGAGGAGGAGGAGAAGGAGGAGAGGTCCGCCCCCTCTTTCTTGCCCTTCCCGTCTCTCCCTTCTTCCCACTCCACCTCCTTACACCCTCTCTCTATCTCTGTCTCTCTTCCGCTCTCTCTCTCTCTCTCTCTCTCTCTCTCTCTCTCTCTTTCTCACCACCCACTGACAGCCACGCGTGATCTCAGGTTGGATTCGCTGCAAAGCATAAGAAGGCACGAGGAAAGCGCTTCACCCCATATCGCCAACAGGCTTAAACAGAAGCGGCACTTGTGGGGACGGAGGGGAGAAGCTAGAAGGAAAAAGAATAAGAAGAAGAAGAAGAAGAAGAAAAGCCGATCCTTTTAACAGATCACGGCGGAGGGCAGACACACACGTTTCGTACCAAGGGTTTGTGGTTTTAACGTTCCGACTATAGAGGAAAACGTTCCACAAACATAGTACTTAAAACCAGCGAGAGAAATAATAACAAAACAACAACAAAAAACAAACAAAACAAAACAAAACAAAAAAAGGAAAGAAAGAAACAAAGAAAGAAGGAAGAAAAGAAGAAAAAAACAACAAGAAAAAAAGAGAACGAACTTACAAACGG
>NC_134876.1:84476173-84481173 GCF_041734735.1 Babylonia areolata
TGTCTATCTGTCCTCTGTCTGTTGTCGTCAAAGAAGGTAGATAGCCATGCTGTTAATAGCCCAGCCAGGCATGAAAGAATTATTAGCGCTGATCTCATGAGTGTGAATCTATTATTTATGTTGTAAAAGCATTTGGTTACAGATAGCTATAGTTCAGAGTATGTGAATGCATGCGTGTGTGTACGTGTGTCGTGCGTATGTGTGCGCATGCATGTGCATGGGTACACACGTGTGTGCACTAAAGAACAAGAGCTTGACTGCATTTAGCTGTGTGTCACGTATCCACACTATTACTGAATGTCCTCACACATACACACATGATAATGAACAGACACTATCCAAAGAGATTGTCATTTGTCCACCATAAGGTAAGGTCCTGACTGATCATTGAACCAAGGACAACCCACTCCCTCTCCTTCCAACACGTTGTCACCAAGCTAAAACCCATAACCATCACCTCTTTCTTTCTGTATCTGTTTCACTCTTTCCCTGTCTGTCTGTCTGTCTCTCACTCCTCCACCTTACTCTCTCTCTGTCTCTCTCTCTTTGTCTCTGTTTGCACACACTTCCAACAATTCACACAATGTAGATAAGACCCTCAGCCATAGCTCTTGCCGTTGGAACGTGAGTCGATTGAGACGACAATATGAGCGACAATCACGTTCCAGGTCTCGCCCCCAGACGAAAAGGTAGGACCCGGATGGGCAGCAACACAAACGGGGACATAATTCTCTCCCTTATGGAGGTGGTGTCAGTCTTTGCGGGGACTCGAAGGGGGAGTAAACATTGGCGCTTGGCGCTCGTAATGAGCGTGAATAAAGGGGGGCGAAAGGCTCTCATATTATGCAGATCGTGTTCTTAAGGGGAAGGCCTATCGCTGGGCAAACAGACTGGGGCCAGGGTAGCGAAACTGGCGTCTTTAAAACTATGTGCATGCTTGGTGGTGAGGTGGTGGCGGTGTGAGGTGGTGTGTGTGGTGGTGGCCGCTGTGAGACGTATGCATGGTCGAGTGTCCTTTCTCAACCTCACCTCATTCCAGCTCTGATCCACTTTTATCCTTCTCCTAACCCTCTGTCTTCTCGGTCCTGCTTGCCAGATTCTATAAAGTTTAATCAGACTGCTTTTCAGAGGTCTTTGTAAAAACATTTTCCGCTGTTGTGCCGTTACTATTGCTGGCGTTGTTGTTGTTCTTCTTCTTGCGTTGGCATTGTTATTAATGTTTTCTCATCCTCCTCCGCCTCCTCCTCCTCCTCCTCCTTCTGCTTATTCTTCAACATCTTGCAGGCTTTCTCAACAACAGCATTACCATTGTCATTGTCGTTTGCACTTTTGGCTAATATTATAATCGCCAACCTTAGACCACGTTGTAATAAGAATCTCTTCTTCCACCTGTCCTGCTTCTTCCTGAAACTTTAATATAAATCGTTCAACGGGACCCAGGACAAAACTGGAACATAAATCAGAAGAAAATAAAGCCAAATTAACACAAAACAGAATTCATTACAAAAACGAATCCTTATCTGTGTTTTTCGACGTCGCCCGCTTGTCTGCTTCCTTCTTTCTCTCTTTGTTGTATTAATTTTTTTTCTCACTCTCTCTTCAGTTGTCTGTCTGTCTCTCTCTCTCTCTCTCTCTCTCTCTCTCTCTCTCTCTCTCTCTCTGTGTGTGTGTGTGTGTGTGTGTGTGTGTGTGTGTGTGTGTGATTATAGGGAGGAGAGAGTGCATAATTATGAGCGCGCGTGCATGATCCGTTTTGTGGCACTCCTCTCTCTGAGCAAGTACGTTAAGAACAATGAAAAATGAATTGTTTTTCACTTAACAAAAAATGCATCTTTTAACATGATATAGGGTCTAACTGGCCAAACTGACCTCATAGGTCACATAACCTGATGGGCAAAAAAGACCACACACAAAAAAAAGTGAATATATCATGTACACGGTTGTGTGTGTGTGTGTGTGTGTGTGTGTGTGTGTGTGTGTGTGTGTGTGTGTGCGCGCGCGCGGTGTGTGTGTGTGTGTGCACTGTGTGTGTGTGTGTGTGTGTGTGTGCGCGCGGTGTGTGTGTGTGTGTGCACTGTGTGTGTGTGTGTGTGTGTGTGTGTGCGCGCGGGGTGTGTGTGTGTGTGTGTGTGCGCTGTGTGTGTGTGTGTGTGTGTGTGCACTGTGTGTGTGTGTGTGTGTGTGTGCGCGCGCGTGTGAGCTGCACGTATGCAAAGTCTGTGAGCGGGAACGGTGCGGAAAGGGTGGGCGGCATGGGAGGAAAGGGGAGGTATGATTTTTGTGTGTAGTTTTTGCGCTTGAGGTTTTAGGTCTCAGTGCATGAGGGACTGGATAAGATAAAGAAGGATAGATATCTGGGTTCGTCAAAGGAGAGGAAAAAGGAGAGAGGGCTGTTTGTATTATATAAAAAAAAATAATAATAAAAATTGTACGAGTGAGGTGATGAGTGAGTGGATGTAGGGATCAATCAAAGACTCACTGGTAAGTTTGCCCATACGGGACTGATATTAGTCTGGAAAGGTACTTGTTTTTTGCTAGACTTGCATGTAACACTGAGACATCCGAACCGCGTTTACTTTATGGCTCACTTTGCAGTTTAGTTATCGTCAACTCTCTCTGTCTCTCTGTCTCTGTCTCTGTCTCTCTCTCTGTCTGCGGCTCGCTCTCTTTGTCTTTCCTTCTTCAACTCTTTCTCTGAGTGTCTGTCTGTGTATCGTACCATGAGTCAGTTTTTCTCGTTGTGTGTGTGTGTGTGTGTGTGTGTGTGTGTGTGTGTGTGTGCATGCACGCGTGCGCGTGTGTGTATGTCCATTCTTTCCCACCCCAAAAGGATAAGGAAACAGGGGAGGTTAAGAGCGCGAGAGCCTCACAATATTATCATCATCATTATTATATCTCCACCACATTTATGGGATTGACGGAGGCGAGCCATAAACAGAAAGGAAACTCCATCATAAAGTGGGGATGTTATATAGCGCAACGGTCATATTCCTTCAACTTTATGGGTTGTGGGTGGTCCTGTTAGCCCCCCTCCCCTCCAGCGCCCACATCTCCCCCGCCCCCTCCTCCCCCGCCTCCCACGATCCCATCCTATTGGCGAAGGAAGTTATGAAACCAACAACAACAACAACAACAACAACAAAACTGCCCCTTCCTATCTCTGTGGCTGCCTTCACCTCTACACTCCATCTCGCTCACTACGATCGGCTTCGGATCCACTCTGTTTATGCATACCCAGATTCAAACACTCGACTGTTGGCCGCCGTTCTTTCTCTGTCTCTGAACCTTGCGATTGGAATGAACTTCCTCTTTCGCTTCGTCAAGTCTCCACTCTCAGCTCTTTCAATTCTGGCCTTAAAACCCACCTCTTCCCAAAATAGCCCCCCCCCCCCCCCCCTTGCCTGCCCTTCATGTCTTTAGTTTCTACAGTTTTAGAGTTATGCATGCGTGTGAATGACTGGTGCGAAAGCGCTTTGATTTCTCTCTGCACAAGATTCAGCGCTATATAAATACCAGTATTATTATTAGTATTTTCCTTTTTTTCTCCTTTTTAACGCAAAGCTTTATATAATTATAATAACGAGTAGAGAACACATTTCAACAAAATAATTTTTATAAGTTTTTTTTTTCTTTTCAGTGTGTATCACAAAGTGAGTCTTGAAACCTTGCTTTTCTTGTTTTCTTTACAATGCCTGTGAAACAGTTTCTTCTGACTAAGCCGCGCGTATTCTTTACTGACAAACGTAACTCATCCACTCGTGTCTTTGGCTTCTGAAATTACCACGTTCACTTCCTCTAACGAATTAATATCATCATGTATGACGTCCTGACCAATGTAGTTTAGATCATGTTGAGATTATTTCAAAAACGAAACATGAAACATTGGTTTCGGGTTGTTGTATTTGTGTGTGTGTGTGTGTGTGTGTGTGTGTGTGTGTGTGTGTGTGTGTGTGTGTGTGTGTGTGTGTGGTTTGTTTGTTTTTACAGTTGTATGCATGTGGACATGATTTTAAAAGTTTCCTTTTATGTTTTTTGTTGTTTGTTTGTTTGTTTGTTTGGGGTTTTTTGTGTTTTGTTTTGTTTTTGTTTTTTGTTACCTTAGTCAATTGCTCATTATGAAATTTAAGCGAGAAAGGGCAATGACCATATGAATGTTATGCAGTATATTTCACTTTATCTTAAAATGTAATTGTTGTTTTCTTACCTAAATATTTTCTTTTAACATGATAGTTAATATGTATGCTGTTATCAAGGAAGGGTGTGCCAGTTGCTCATTCGTTTTTGTTTTGTTTTTGTTTTTTTTGTTTTTCGGTTTTATCTGTTGATGAGCATTTGTCTTTTTAAATGTTATTATTATGTTACTGAATATTCTTCTTTTTATAATGATTGAAACGTACACGTGCGCACACACAAAACGATGCGTGCGCGCGCGCGGGCACACACGCAACACACACACAGTTGTTGCACTCTGAATGTAATAGTATCTTACCCACATGTTTTTCTTTTTACATAATAATTGATGTGTACGTGGTGATAAGTGAAGGGTGTGTCAGTTTTGTTTTTTGTTTGTTTGTTTTGTTTTTTTTGCTGACGGGCATTTTATTTTAAGTGAGCCTAAAGAAAATTTTCTGTTCTTGGTTGAAGCAGATAATAAAGTATTTTGAATTGAATTGAATTGAATTCAATCGAACAGTCGTGCACTCTTCAATACAAACACTTGCGGACTTCATTATGTAGGCAGCAACAGAAAAAGAAAAAGAACGCACTTGTTGCTTGTTCATTTTTCTTGACACTATCACCCCAGTTCTACCATTCAGAATAACAGTTGAACGATACCTTACACACACCCAGATGTGGAAAATGATATCCATAATTACTGAGCGGATCAAAATGTCGCGAATTGCTTTTCATTAGCAGTTCTGCCGTTTTCACTCACACACATAAATACATTGGTGTCATTGGTATCAATATCAAGAAAATGACACAAGCGTGCTGAAAGC
>NC_134876.1:84486173-84498673 GCF_041734735.1 Babylonia areolata
ATGTCCGTCGGCTAATCCGTAATAACCTTCTTACCTCCCTTTTACTCACAGCACACTCATGGTCAAACCAGTCATCACGTACCTTGTTGTTATTGACACGCACACGTCTTTTCATACACTCCGCACTTTCCTTCATACATTCATTCAACAATGTTAGTGCATCATTCACATCAACATCTATCAAATTTATTGCATTGTCAATTTTTGTACTAATCTGCTCATTACTTAAAGTATCACGAAACAGCTGTGCATATTCTTCATTCCAAATGATTTTTTCAATGACAATGTCCTGTTTTTGTTCAGCTGTATCAAAATTTTTACCTCTAGGGAAAACAACGTAAAGTGTTACAGGTAGGTGGTCAGAGTCAATACGTTCTGATACAATTAGTTCACATGAATCAAACACAATATGAAAGAGATCTTTTGAAAATATAAAATAATCGTTAACACTGCATCCAGCATCCGAAATGTATGTATAGCAACCTTGGAGGTCGCCCTCACATACTCCATTTAAAATACATAAATCTAATGCAGTGCACAAATTCAACAACAACTTACCATAATTGTTCAAGAGATTATCTTGTGAATGTCTTGACTTATTGACAGAATGACTTTCATGCTGCGTGTAGAAATCAGAGAAATATTGACATATATTAGAGGTTCTACTATTTAAATCACCATTTAGGATAATATAAGCATCATATAATAATAAACAATCAGTCAAGCAATCTTCCAGCATATTTATTCCATTATCAATATCAAAGTAGGTATAAAAAGGGGAGCTTTCAGGAGGAATGTACGAACAAAAATACAGGATATCTTTATCAAGACCAAATAATATCTTATCAATTAAAAAGACGCAAAAATTAGGGTGATTCACATCGACAGTTTTAACAAACGGACACAATTCATTCCTTATCAGACACACCATACCTCCGGATCGTCTCCCTTGTTTTGATAACTTAACTGCTGGTTTACAAAATGAAGTGTAACCAGAGAACATATTAGAGCGAAAATCTTCCATGAAAGTTTCAACTAAACACACAAAATCAAACTTAAAAATAAACGCAACGAAATCAGAATCAGCAAGTTTAGAATACAAACCATTAACGTTCCACAGTAAAAACAAGAAAGGTTTATTAACATCATGTGTGTCATATGTACACGCCGAGCTCTCCAACTGGCTGCACGTGCAAACAGAAGACAGTTCAGCGGGGCTGTTCTGGTTCACCAACCATGTCACAACAGTGTCACTGTCACCTGAGACAGACAATTCAACTGGTGTACACATTTCATGGTTCCCTTTCTCACCCAAACCCAGGAAAGGACATGCTTTCCGAACTGGCCGGCCCCACCCTTATCTATTTTCCTTCAGACCACCACGGCCATCCAGAAAATACTTCCTGCTGTCAATGATTAAATGGTCATAGACCATCGTCGCTCTTTTTCCCTCTGATCTGGCCTTTTTTAAGTGGGGCGAAAGATTACGTCTGATTTCTCTGACGCGCGCAGAGAAATCTTCCCCCACAAAAATGTTTGTCCCTTTCAAATTTCTTTTAGCTTTCAGAATTTTCACTTTGTCTTTGAAGAAAGAACAGCATGCAATGATAGGGGAGTCAGATTTGGCATTTAGTCTGTGA
Organism: Babylonia areolata; assembly: GCF_041734735.1. Taxonomy (NCBI): domain Eukaryota; kingdom Metazoa; phylum Mollusca; class Gastropoda; order Neogastropoda; family Buccinidae; genus Babylonia; species Babylonia areolata. The sequence continues at coordinate 84,487,814 of NC_134876.1, forward strand.
ACACGTTCAAATTCAATGTTATCAGTAATGTCTAATGAATCTGTAATAATATCCTGTAATCTTCCTTCTGCTAGTTCACTTGTTTCATTCTGGTCTCTCGAAACACCATAAAAAATCAAATTATTGCGTTTTGATCTACCTTCTAAGTCATCAGTTTTTTGTTCTAATTGTTCCACTTTGGCCATCAGATCAGAATTTTGTTTTGCCAACTCCACGTTTTCCTTTTCAAATCACTCACCTCCTCCCTCAGATTACTTAAGTCGCTATACAGGGTGGCATACTGGTCCTTGAGTTCTTGCAAACCGCTCTCCATGCCATCGAACCTGCTGTCCATGCCATCAAACCTGCAATTAATTGTCTGTAGCATACCCATCAAGTCTGCAAGGGAAGGCTGATGAGGAGAAGGGGGTGCCGTCTGTCCTCTGTCCGGAGTGCCGCTCGTCCTGTCCGCACCAGTCCCTCGTCCCGTACTGCCCAGTCTGGTCTGCCGAAGGCTGTCCGACTTGGGTCCTGGTCCCGGGTTCTGTTCGATGTCTCCACATCGAAGAAGAAGACTGCCCCAGAACAAGTAGGTGAGGGTCAGGCCTAACATGACACCGGCTACCCTGTCGCTCGGTCTCAACATGGCGATGTGCATGGCCGCTTTCTCAGCTGCTCGCTTCGCCATGAACCGGACGAAAACCGGCACGAAGGAGCCACAGACCGCCCTAAAGGCAAGTGGTGGCGAAGGCATGATACCAAAGGTATCTGTTGGCAAAATACTAAAACTATACTGTGCCTGTGTCCGTAACAATTATCAAAATTAACGGAGCGCTGTGAAGTGCGACTGCGCTGACCCGTGACACAGTTCATGCCCCCGTAGAGAGAGAGAGAGAGAGAGAGAGAGAGAGAGAGTGACAGACAGACAGAAGAGAAGAATATTTCCTTTAAACCCACAAAGGGTTCTTGAACATGTTACAAAGTAAATGTCCGTTTGAAACGGTATAATTATATGGAACTGGCAAAACATAAATCAGTTTTCACAGAACATTCTTTAATAAACGTTTTTTGTTTTGCTTTTTAAACCGGGATTAACATAATCTTAATACAGCAATGCTCATGGTCAGTACTACAGATAGCTCAAAGAAAGAAGCAACAATTTATTCTCTGCACGAAAAAAAGAAAAAAGAAAGAAAAAGAAATTGAGAGAGAGTTAGAGAGACAGAGACACAGAGAGAGAGACAGAGACAGAGACAGACAGACACACAGGCAGAGAGACAGAGCCAGAGAGAGTAACCGTTTCATCGTAGAACAAGTTCATCTTCAACGATAACCTTCAGTCAAGTATGCCGAAAATCCACGATAATCTTATCACATTCCATCGCGTACTTCGCGCGTCGCAGCAATGTTTCAGCTACAACCACCACCACCACCACCACCACCACCATCAACCTACCCACCAACCACCACTACTGCTACTACTACTACTACTACGACGACGACGACGACGACGACGTTTGCCTTTGACATTCTTACAGACATGTCATCATCCATCTCCTTCAAACACCCGATTTCACTTCCGTGGCAACTAGTCATGGGCGGAAGATCGCGGTCCAGAAGGTTTGTCGAGTAGCAGAGCTGACTTTGGCAGGGAGTGGACTTTGAGGACGTTCAATGGTGGAGTGCTTGGGTCGCCAATACAAGGCGGTTAAAGGCTTTGCCACACTGAGAAGTATACACCTCGATGGGTTTACCCTCGGAGATCAAGAGACTGATAGGGGGGTGAAGGGTGGGGTGGGGTGGGTGGGACAAACAACGCGATTTATCACACTGAGAAGTTTGACGTTTTGTGTGTTGTGTGTGTGTGTGTGTGTGTGTGTGTGTGTGTGTCTGTGTGTGTGTGTCTGTGTGTGTGTCTGTGTGTGTGTGTCTGTGTGTGTCTGTGTGTGTGTGTGTTGGGTGTTCTTCTCTCTGTCTGTGTCTCTGTCTGTCTGTCTGTCTGTCTGTATCTTCTTCTTCTGCTTCGCTCTATCGTTATTTCTCTCTCTTTCCCTCTCTGTATCTCTATATCTCCCTCTCTATGTCTGTCTGTCTGTCTGTCTGTCTGTCTGTCTGTGTCTCTCTCTCTCTCTCTCTCTCTCTCTCTCTCTCTCTCTCTTTGTGTGTGTGTGTGTGTGTTCGTGTGTGTGTGTGTGTGTGGGTGGGTGGGTGGTGAAGGTGTATACTGAGGTGGTAGTATGGTACAAATCCCAGTATTGTTTGAGGGTTAGAACAGTGGCGGTATGTGGGTACGGTTGTGAGAGGGGGCCGGGGGGGTAAGTTGTATATTCTGATGGCTTCTGTTTTGCTATTGTTGTTTTTCTTTCTCTGTTGTTTCGTTTTCTTCCTGGTTGTTTGTGTCTGTTTCCGCTCTTCGACATTTCATTTTTTGGCTGTATTTTGTCTTCTTCTCCCCCCCCCCCGCCCACCCCCACCTTTATTTGTTCTTTATTTCTTTCTTTCGTTCTCCAATTCTTTTATTCTTCGTTACTCCTTTCTCTCTTGTTTGATATATTCTTTATCTGTGCTTCAGTGGCTCTTTTTTTTTTTCCTAAAAATATTACTGCTTATCTGTTTGCTTGAAGAGTTTGTGGCGACCTCATCGTTCTCCTTCTCCACACATCCAGTAAATCGTCATGCTCAAAATACTACCACGGTGCAATTAGGGCACTTTCAAAATCTGTATTTTTTTCTTCGGAACTTACCCCTTTTTTTTTAATTTCTTCCGAAAACTCTCTGTTGTTTCGTTTCTGTAGAAATTCCCCTTATCCGCGACCTTACTGATGAACTCTCTCTCTCGCCTTTAACTCTTTCCATACGAACGGCGAAAGAGACGATGTTTACAGCGTTTCACCCCAATTACCATCATCAAAATATTGCAAGCGGAAGGCTCTTATACTGAAGACGTGAATGTTGACAGAGAATTCCACAATTCTGACGATGGAAGCTAAAGGTTGGGTCATTCAGACACCCTCTGGACATCCGAGGGGTCTGTGTAGAGGAGAAGAGAGGACTGGCCGTACTGAGTGAGTTAAAGATGAGTTTTAAGACCTGTTGGCAAAAGCCCTTAAGTTCTTCAGGACCTGGGGTCTTGGTTACGAAGACGATGTGTTGATGGTGGACGTGAATCCTGAATGTCTGACCTATTGGCGTAAGCCCCTTAACGGCAAGTTGTTCAGGACTCGGGGTCTTGTTTCGGTAAAAGGTGCGTGGATCGAGAGCGAGAGTCGTGGATGTCTGTATGCCGGTGGGAGGTCCGTCTGTCGCCGTTCCTAACGGAAGGTCTGGCTGTTGGGGAAAAAAAGGATTTCAGTAACAAGGAGAGGGGGGCGGGGGCAGGGGAGTCTTGGTTGTTCTTCAAGCGTTCTGGCGGATGATGAAGTCCTGTCTGTCCCTGGCGGTCGCCGGGACTTTAAATAAAATGCACCGATTGACAGACACTCTACTGTCCCTGGTTTTCCTTTTGCTGCCGCCACCACTACCACCACCACCACCACCACCACCACTGCCTTGCGCTGCCACCCCCCGCCCCCACGCCCACCCCTCTCTCTACCCTTCACTCCATTAAACCTTCGCCCCCCAGCACATGCTTTGAAGACGGATCGTAAAGCTGGCTTCTGATGTCTGGGTCGTTCGTTGCATGTGCAGTAGTCTACATAGGGAACAACCCCGATGAAAAAAAAAAAAAAACTCATTCAGATACATCAAACACATACACAGGAAGAGATGTTATAAACACGCTCATGCATACATACACACACACACACACGTGCACTGGCGGACACATGTATAGCCGGTGATCGACCTCACGCACGCACCTACGCGCGCCTCTGCCTCTCTCTCTCTCTCTTTCTCTCTCTCTCTCTCTCTTTCTCTCTCTCTATCTGTCTCACTGTTTCTTTTTGTCTATCTCTCTCCGTGTCTGTCTCTGTCTTTCTCTCTCTCTATTTCTCTCTATCTATCACACACACACACACACACACACACACACACACACACACACACACACATAGACACACACACACACACACACACACACACACACACGCATGCATGCACGCACACACACACAGTCACACACACACACACACACACACACACACACACACACAGAGTCACACTCACTCACTCCTGAATAAGTTTCTATTCAGCAATAAACACATTTCATTAACACGTTTTCCTCAGCAATAAACACTATATCAGTCAACCAAAGCTCTGTTAACAACAGTTTGAAACTACACGGGCCTAACGTGGTTTTTTTTTTTTATCCGCTTTTTCATTCATTCTTCTTTCGTTGTTTCTGTCATTCAAACTTGTGTTTCTCTCTGTCTTATTTTCTTTCTTTCTTTCTTTCTGCTCTCTCTCTCTCTCTCTCTCTCTCTCTCTCTCTCTCTCTCTCTCCCCTCTCTCTCTCTCCCCCTCTCTCTAACTCTCTCTCTCTCTCCATCTCTCTCTCTCTCTCTCTCCCGCTCTCTCTCTCTCTCTCTCCACCCCTCTCTCTCTGTTTCCATACACGCACGCTGTAACTGAAAACACCCTGCCCGCCCCCCCCACACCCCCTCTCCCCCACCCCCCCACCTCGCAATATAAAAAAGAAAGAGAAAGATTAAAAACAAAGGTTTTAATCTAAACATGGGAGTTATTAATAGTCTCCAAGCGCGCAGCGTGCTCACACAACAAGCGGCAGTTAAGTAAGGGATAAACAAATATAATTAGAAAAGAGGAGACCTCATTAGAGAACGATTCTTTCCACCGCTGGAAAGTTTATTATACAGGGATGGATTTTGCCGGGGCGATTATAAATACAAGGTAAAGGACAGACTTCACATTATAAATAAAACGTAAGGGACAGACAGACTTCAGGGTTCAGCTGTTGGCTGACGGAGTCTGTTCTTCGTTTCGTTGCTCAAAGAAACTGATCGTTCAAAGAAAAACACCTCACAGCATCATTAGAGCTTGGAGGAGGTGTGGGATCTGAGCCCCTGTGCAACTCATCCCTACTCATCCATCCACCTGTACTTTTTTTTGGGGGGGGAGGGGGGGGGGGGCGTGGGAGGGTGGTGGTGGTGGTGGATCTCTTTTGCTTTTGCTTGCTTGTGTGCGTGTGTGTGTGTGTGTGTGTGTGTGTGTGTGTGTGTGTGTGTGTGTGTGTGTGTGTGAGTGTGTGTTTGTGTTTGTGAGCGTGTGTGTGTGTGTGTGTGTGTGTGTGTGTGTGTGTGTGTTAGTCTGTGTCCGTGTGTGTGTGTGTGTGTGTGTGTGTGTGTGTGTGTGTGTGTGTGTGCGTGTGTGTGTGTGTGTGTGTGTGTGCATGTGTGTGCGTGTGTGAGTGTGTGTGTGTGTTGTGTGTGTGTGTGTGTGTGTGTGTGTGTGTGTGCTTGTGTTTATGTCTGTGTGTGATTTGGTTTGTTTTGAAATAAGTGGACATGAATAACGAGGAAGGAAACTTAATTCGTTTCGATGCGTGAAGCTCTCTCTCTCTCTCTCTCTCTCTCTCTCTCTCTCTCTCTCTCTCTCTCTCTCTCTCTGTGTCTTTGTGTCTCTGTCTCTGTCTCTCTTTCTCTCTGTCTCTCTCTCCCATGTCCATGTGTGTGTGTGTGTGTGTGTGTGTGTGTGTGTGTGTGTGTGTGTGTGTGTGTTTCTCTCTCTTTCTGTTTGTGTGTGTGTGTGTGTGTGTGTGTCTGTGTGTGTGCACGCACACACACACGCGCGTGTGCATGTGTGATTTAAATGGTTATCCCCCACCAGAGGACACCGCATTTATCCCAGCAACGTTTTTTTGTTGTGAATAATAACTTCGTAGGTAAAACATCTCTATAAATGGGTATGTGTGAGTTTCCAGCGTCACCATCACAACAAATATTATCAGCAACGCTAACGGCAAGAGCAATAGCCACAATATACACATGGAATAACAACCTTTTTTCAGCACACTTAATTAGAGCTTAATATGAGCAACGAGAAAAAAAAAAGTTTACCCTTTTGATTTAATGTACAGCAACGTTTCTGTTGACCTGTGTGTGTGTGTGTGTGTGTGTGTGTGTGTGTGTGTGTGTGTGTGTGTGTGTGTGTGTGTGTTCACTTTCAGTTTCAGTTTTAAGAAGCTGTCAAAGTTGTTTTTTTTTTTGTTTGTTTTTTTGTTTGTTTTCCTCAGCGCCTGACTAAGCGCGTTGGGTTACGCTGCTGGTCAGGCATCTGCTTGGCAGATGTGGTGTAGCGTATATGGATTCGTCCGAACGCAGTGACGCCTCCTTGAGCTACTGAAACTGAAACTGAAACTGTCAAAGCGTGCATGCTGTTTCATACTCGCAACACCATATCAAAACTGCAGTATGAATCCGTAGGTACTAATCAATTCATTATATCAGTATGTATACCTACTAATTCTGCCCTGTTTACAGATTATATCATATCATATTATCGAATGTCATGTGTTTAGAAGTTGGACTGGGACAAAGTTCCCACATTTGGTTCACCGCATTTTTTCCAGTGAGTGAAATATACATTGTTTGAGATGGTGATTATATATGTTGATGATGATGCGTACGTCAATAGTAAGAATAACATTAACAAGAGAGGCAAGGCCTTCAAGACTCACTTGTGATACACTTTAAAAAAATCCAAGCTTTTTGTGTATTGAGTATAATTTCAAAATGTAATGTTTAAGATGAGAAAGATCAGTTCAAAGCAAATTAAGTCCCCTAGCATTAATTACAGAGTAATTTCCCTTTTTTACTATCTGCACCAAAACGTTTGCAAAATAAATAAAACTTAGCTTAGCAAAAGAAGTTCCTGTTTGAATAAAAAAATGATAATAATGATCGCTCTTGTTGTTGGGTCAGAACATCAGATCAAAGTGCCAAGTTTAGAGAATACAAAAAATATAAATATAACAGTAAATGCAGTTTGCATATAATTAGGCTTCATTTTATTTTTTGTGTGCCCATCCCAGAGGTGCAATATTATTTTAAACAAGATGACTGGAAAGAACTGAATTTTCCCCATTTTTATGCCTAATTTGGTGTCAACTGACAAAGTATTTGCAGAGAAAATGTCAATGTTAAAGTTTACCACAGACACACAGACACACACACACAGAGAGAGACAACCGAACACCGGGTTAAAACATAGACTCACTTTGTTAACACAAGTGAGTCAAAAATTTAATAGTAATGATAATAACGATGATGAATACGATAATGATGACGATGATGATGATGATGATGATACAACTCCACTACTACTGTTATTACTACTGCTGCTGCCGCCGTTTCCGCTGTTGCAACTACTACTTCTTCTAATGTTAATCATCATCATCATCATTATCATTATCATCATCATCTTCTTATTCTTCATAATCATCATCATCACAATTAATAACGTAACGATCAACCAGCATTCTCCTACCCTGGACTAATATATCTATATATATATATATATATATATATATATATATATATATATATATATATATATATATATATATATATCGCGAGTAATGTAAAAGAAAGAAAAGACAAAAAAGACAAGAAAAAGGAATAAGAAAATTAGTATAGCGTATTAGAAAAAAACAACAACAACAAAAAAACACAACTCTTCAAACGTTTACGGAACTTTCTCAAATTTTCTCTCTGCATACCCTCCATCCTCCCCCTAAAGATGTGCCACCCTTCTGTCTGTCTGTAGGTCTGTCTGTAAGTCTGTCTTCTGTCCGTCTCAACTCTCTCAACTTCCTCTCTCCTTCCCCCCCCCCACCCCCCACCCCTCCCACACCCTCCTCACCGCCACAGCTCTGCCTCTCACCAACCAACCAACCAACCTACCATGCATTCGTTCTCAGCGATTGAGTTGTGTGTTCCCACAACATGAGGATATGAGTGGGGGCGGGGTTGGGGGGGGGTGGGGGTGGGGGGGGGTTGTATGTACATGGATGGGCGGCCTCGACCCCACTAGACCCACCCAAGACCCGAGACCCGAGACTGGAGACCCCAAGACCCCAAGATCCTAGACCCTAGACCCTAGAGAGAAGGGGTTTTGCTTGGTGAGGAAGGCCGACAGAGGCGGGGGGGCGGGAGGGGGGGGGGGGGGGGGGGCAGACCCCTGCGAGAGTCGTGGCAGGCAGGCAGGCAGGCAGGCAGGCAGCGAGGCAGGATGTGTACCAGCCCGGCAGCGGCGTGAGATCAAAGGCTGCCTGTTTATTGATTCTACCCGGGCTCACATCCGAAGCTAACTAACATTTCTTAAGGGGATACAGCTTGAGGGAGTGCGGGGTGCCGCGCACGAAGAGTGGGTGTTTGGTGGGGTGGGGTGGGGGGGGGACGGCGGGGGGGGAGGGGGGGGAGAGGGGGGGGAGAAGAAGGGGAGGGTGACAGGGGGTGTTGGTGTGTGTGTGTGGGGTGTGGATGTGTGTGTGTGTTTGGGGGGGGGAGGGTGGTGGTGGCTGGGGGGAGTGAAGCAACCTTCCCTCTGCCCCCGTACCCTACCCTAGAAGTCTCCTCACCTCCCCCCCCCCCCCCCCCCGCCCCCCCACCGACCCCCCAGTCTTGAAGAAACAGCTTGAGTGAGTGTACGGTGTTTGGTGTGAGAGTAGAAGTGAGAGTATATATAGAGAAAGTTGTGTGTGTGTGTGTGTGTGTGTGTGTGTGTGTGTGTGTAAAAGTGGGATCAGACAGTGATAGGGATTACGATAGACAGACAGACAGACAGACAAAGCAAATGATAGAGATAAAGAGAAAGGGGAAGAAGGGGTGAGAGGGGAAGTGGGAGATAACTCGAACTCAAAATCTTCTTTTCAGCATGCCTTCAAAACGATCAAACAAAATATAATACAATAATATTAAAGAAAAAGCTATGCAATAAAAACAGACGCAATGTCGAAGCAGTCAATCAGAGACGGTGAAAAACGTTTTTAAGCATACGCGATACAATCAACACAGACGTAATACAAGTTGAAACAGATGTGATACAATTTAAATTGCCTCGATGTCGAAGCGATCGAATCAAAGTGTGAAAAACAATGTCACGAGTAAATTTATCATTCGCGTCTAACGTTGATGATGTTGAGTGAGTCCACAGCCAGGTTGAGAAATGAAACTTGAATGTGATGTTTGTTTTTTTTTAAAGAGTAACATCCGTGGTGTTCACAAGTCGCTTTCGAACATATCCATTTGTTATGTGTTTTGTGCTTGCATCACCACCCAGATAAGGATTTGTTCTTTAATCTCTATCCATTATATAGACCGTTCTCGTGTCTCTGTCCAGATATCTCTACCCATATAAATATAATCATTCTTGTATCTCGATCAACTTATTAATTTTTATTCTTTTTTCTCTATCCAGACATAAATTAGTAACTTATGTCTATCCAGATATGAATTAGTATTGTATCATAATCAAGATATAACTTGTTCCTGTATCTCTATCCAGATAAAAGATTTCCTTGTAGCTCTGTCTAGATATAAAAGTTCCTTGTCGCTCCGTCTAGATATAAATTGTGCTTTTATTACCATCCGTATGGACATCATTCTTGTATCCCTGTCCAGAAATGTAATGCTTTTTGTACTTCAATCCAGACAAAAATTGTTCTCGCATCTATATTCAGAAGTGAATTGTTCCCAATCTCTATCCAAACGTACATCATTCTTGTGGTTTATGCAAACATAAAATTGTAATAATTGATATCTCCGTCCAGATCTTGCTCTTTCGCCAGGTTATAAAATATGTATATTCTGTTGGTATTTCTAGATTGTTTTGTTTTTTTATACGAGAAATCATATGTTCCTTGTTGTAGACCGGCGCAATAGCCGAATGGTTTAAGCGTTGGACTTTCAGTCTGAGGGTCCCGGGTTCGAATCACGGTAACGGCGCCTGGTGGGTAAAGGGTGGAGATTTTTCCGATCTCCCAGGTCAACATATGTGCGGACCTGCTAGTGCCTGAACCTCCTTCGTGTGTATACGCACGCAGAAGATCAAATACGCACGTTAATGATCCTGTAACCCATGTCAGTGTTCGGTGGGTTATGGAGACACGAAAATATGAACCACGACAGAGTCGTCGGCAAGTCGATGTTGGTCGTGTAACAGAAAGAAGAAGAAGAAGTATTCCTTTTTCCTCCGAAGAAAATCGTTCGTTTACGTCTGGCTTCATGGGGTGGGTGTGGGGGTGTGGGTGGGGAGTCAGTGTGTTGAGGGGGGAAAGGTGTGTGTGTGTGGGGGGGGGGGGGGGGGGGGGGGGGGGGGGGGTATGGCGGTGATATATCGCACATGTGAACGCAGTTTGTATTTATTAGCCGGTAGAGACTGTCACAGTTCGAATCTTTATTTTCGCAACAGTTTTGATGTTTAGTTTTCTTTCTTTCTTTTCTTTTCTTTTCTTTTAACTTCTTTCCTTTTCCCATTCGTTCCATTGATGTGCTCGTTTAGATATCAGAAAAATGTAGGTTTGAATCATGCTAAACACGTATAGATTACGAATTTCCGACTTCATACAATATCTTCCAAAGAGATGATTACAGATAACAGATGGATGCTACTGTTGTTGTTGTTGTTGTTTTGTGTTACACGATGTTTCGTATTTTCACAAATGCACTCTTAATGCAACACCCCAGGATACTCAAGATAGCAACGACAACAACAACAACAACAACAAGAAACCTTCAGCCGGTACAATATTTTCACAGCCAATTATTTCTCTTCTCACTTTCCTTCATGCATAAACAACAACAATCTCAGCCCCATCTCCCTGCTCACCCCAAAAATTGATGAACAAATGACATGTATATATAGATGAATAAATGAATAAATGAGAAAATAAGTAAACAGGTAGATATATATAGATAAACGGCT
>NC_134876.1:84503673-84521173 GCF_041734735.1 Babylonia areolata
GGACAGACGCCGTGACACAGAGGGGGGACATGCAATCATCCGTCTTGGGGACTGGCAGAGGTGTAACATGTAAGTGAACGTTCGGCCGTTGTCACAGGCTTGGCTTGTTCCTTCCCAACCCCTCCCCCCTCCCCTACCCGCACCCCACCTCCCCCCTCCCCCTCCCCCCCCCCCCCCTCCCTCACCGTTCATCATTGCTCTGCGGTCTTCAAGGCCGTATAGTTTGTGAGCGTGTGTATAGATGTGTGTGTGTGTGTGTGTGTGTGTGTGTGTGTGTGTGTGTGTGTGAATGATCATTCATATATTGCTCCATGTGCACTGTAAAAATTACATATATGTCTATATTGTACCGTATCATATTACGTTTTGTCAGAACATATCTCTCTGTGTGAAATTCGGGTTGCTGTCACCGGAAAGATTCCATCGTCACAATGCAGCGGCATTCTTCTTTTTTTTCTTCTTTTTTTTCTGCGTGCATGAGTATTTGTGTTTGTTTTACTGATCAACAGAGGTGGAGTTTTCTTCAGAATTTTGCCAGGGACAACTCCTTTGTTGCCCTTGGTTCTTTTACGTGCGTTAGGTACATCAGTGATTAGCGTCCAGACCATCACTCAAGGTCTAGTGTAGGGGGAGAAATTTCTGGCGAGTGTGAGATTTGAACCCCTACCCTCAGATTCTCTCACTGCCTAGGTGAAACACGTTACTTCCAGGCCAGAGGTGGACCGGTTTCAGATCACCCCCGTATATAGTGTTTTCTTTCTTTTCTTGTTCTATAATCAGGAAAAAAAAATGTTTTTAGATGATCCCGCTTCGAGTCGTGATGTCTATGTCCGTCTGTTGTATGTGTCTGTGTGTCTGCCTGTCTGTCTGTGGTAACAAAGTTTCTCGTTTCTTATTTTATCTTTACAGTGGACATAACGCTTATACCCGTGCGCGTGCGTCCGTGCCTGTGTTCTAGGGAAATATCAATTATCTAGATTAATTCACAAGAAATTGAACGACTGTCTTGTTGTCGTTAAAATCCTAGTCGTTGAAAATAGGTAAAAACGAAAGGCAAGAAATAAGTCAAAACACAGTTAAGGGTCTATATCAAAGGTCAAAATAAAAACAGTACAAATTTCACCGAATACCTTGCCGCGTGAAATGGAGATAAACTTCTTTTTTTTTTTCTTTTCAGTAAAGACACTTTTTGTTTCCAATACTCAGATTTAAAGAAATTAAAGTGGAAAAACCCTGAAGACCCCCCCACCCCCTCTGTATATATATATATATATATATATATATATATATATATATATATATATATATATATCAAACCTTAAAACACACACACACACACACACACACACACACACACACACACACACACACACATTTTTATTATTATTATGAAGAATTATTGGATTGTTATCAACACTTACTAACTTGTTTATATGTTAAACTGCCCCCAAGACATAAATAAGAGACGATATATATATGCATATATATAACAAACCTTAAACACACACACACACACACACACACACACACACACACATTATTATTATTATTATTATTATGAAGAAGAATTATTGGATTGTTATCAACACTTACTAACTTGTTTATATGTTAAACTGCCCCCAAAGATATAAATAAGAGACGATATTTTAGAGACTTGTCTTAACATGAGTATGTGTGTGGGGGGGGGGGGGGGGGGGTTAGTATATCGTCAGCTATTGGGAATTCTTATTTGACTAGTTTTAATCTCTTCTTATGTTGCGCATGATTTTATGCCAGTGTTTACAATGAGCCTGTGATTGCACAACTTAATTTCCATGTGGATTAATAAAGTGTTTTTGATTTGATTTGATTTGATTTGAGACGTACAGAAAGGAGCCTGAAGCACATTACAGGAAAATTAACTCTCTCCATACGAACGGCGAAAGAGACGACGTTAACAGCGTTTCAGCCCAATTACCATTATCGAAATATTGCAAGCGGAAGGCTCTTATACTGAAGAGGTGAATGTTGACAAAGAATACCACAATTCTGACGACGGAAGCTAAAGGTTGGGTCATTCAGACACCCACTGGACATCCGAGGGGTCTGTGTAGAGGAGAAGAGAGGACTGGCCGCACTGAGTGAGTTAATGACAGAAAAAGAACAGAAGTAATCGAAACGAAGAAAATAAAGACAGCATCAGTATGGTGAAAATGTTTTTTTCTTTCTTTCAGCCTAGGAAATATCAATTGTTCTTGAACAAGTCAAGTTGCAGACTGAATATTTACTCCATTTCCGCTACTCAGCTTTTAAAAGAACGATGAAGGAAACGATGACTGAGAGAGAGAGAGAGAGACAGAGAGAGAGAGAGAGAGAGAGAGAGAGAGAGAGAGAGAGAGACAGAGACAGAGACAGAGAGACAGAGACAGAGACCAACAGACAGACACAGAGAGACAAAGATAGAAAGAGACAAAGAGAAAGAAACAGACTGAGAGAGACAGAGACAGAAACAGACAGACAGTCAGAGAAAGACACACACACACACACACACAGAGGAGAGAGTAGTGGGCGGGAGGTATAGTTTTGTGTTTTCCTTTTTTGTCACAATAGACCTCTCTGTGTGAAATTCGGGCCACTCTCCCTTGTGAAGAACGCGTCGTCGTAATGCAGTTTCCTCTTTTCGTTCTGTATGAAAGTATATGTGGAGTGATGGCCTAGAGGTAACGCGTCCGCCTAGGAAGCGAGAGAATCTGAGCGCGCTGGTTCGAATCACGGCTCAACCGCCGATATTTTCTCCCCCTCCACTAGACCTTGAGTGGTGGTCTGGACGCTAGTCATTCGGATGAGACGATAAACCGAGGTCCAATGTGCAGCATGCACTTAGCGCACGTAAAAGAACCCACGGCAACAAAAGGGTTGTTCCTGGCTAAATTCTGTAGAAAATTCCACTTCGATAGGAAAAACCAATCAAACTGCACCGCAGGAAAAAATGCAAAAAAATGGGTGGCTCTGTAGTGTAGCGACGCGCTCTCCCTGGGGAGAGCAGCCCGAATTTCACACAGAGAAATATGTTGTGATAAAAAGAAATACAAATACAAATACAAATATATCAATTTTTTGTTTCACTATCAAAGTAGATTCTTTTCTGTTTTCGTCTCTGTGTGTGTGTGTGTGTGTGTGTGTGTGTGTGTGTGTGTGTGTGTGTGTGTGTGTGTGTGTGTGTGTGTGTGTGTGTGTGTGTGTGTGTGTTACAGAGTCACGTTTTGCCAGGGACGACTCTTTTGTTGATATGGATATCTTTTACGTGCGCCGCTAAATGCGGCATGCCAGCTGCACACTGGACTCTTCTCTTTTATCGTCTCATCCGAATGACTAGGATACAGACCACCGATCAAGTTGAAGTGGCGTGGGAAAGGGGTTTAGAAAAAAACAACCCAACAACCTCGGTCCTCTGGATAGAACTCGAGCCCGTCGATACTTGGTTCTTAGTAGGGTGCGTTACCACTTGGCTACGGCTTCGGCTTGGAGGTGGACATAGAACTAGAGAGAGAGTGTGTGTGTGGGGGGGGGGGGGGAGGAGGCAGAGGGAGAGCAGGGAAGTCGATGCCCCAAAGCTCAAGTCATTCATACAGCCACGAACCGAACGACACTATCAGTCAGTCTGTCAGTCAGCTTACATATCCTCTCTCTCTCTCTCTCTCTCTCTCTCTCTCTCTCTCTCTCTCTCTCTCTCTCTCTCTCTCTCTCTCTCTCTCTCTCTCTCTCTCTCTCTCTCCAGACACTCCACCCCTTTCCTCTCGAAAAAAGAAAAAAACGAAAACTCAATTTGCCTCATGCTAACTACCTCCTCGTTACGTGGACAGCCCCTTGGAAAGGGCACACACGCACACACACACACACACACACACACACACACACACACACACACACACACACACACACACACACACGCACACACACACACACACACACACACACACACACACACACACACACACACACACACACACACACACACACACACACACCAACTGATCTCTTAGAGAAGGTTTCTCAACTCAACCCCGGAGTCTTCCTCGCTCCCCTGGTAGCTAACTCGATTAGAATCTCAACACCAGTGCCCAGACAGCAAACAGTGGTTGGCCACTGGTCTGGCAAACGCTCAGAAACTTACTATCCCCAACCTACCCCACCACCCTCCCACCCCACAATCCCCGGTTCCTCCTCTCACTACCCCCTTTCCCTTCCCTTCCCTTTCCCTTTCCCTTTCCCCTTTCCATGTGAATCTGGTCATTCTGTTTATTGTCTGGCTTCTCTGTTCCGGTGCCGGTCAGTTCCACCCTTGTTCCAGTTCGGGGTCTGCAGGCAAAGGAGGTTGGTGGTTCCTTGTCCTGACACCGGGTTGTTTCACCGTCTGTGACTCCACTGTGGTGTGTGTGTGTGTGTGTGTGTGTGTGTGTGTGTGTGTGTGTGTGTGTGTGTGTGTGTGTGTGTGTGTGTGTGTGTGTGTGTCTTTGGTGAACGTTCCACTTGTGTTTTGATGTTGGAAGAGAGTGTTCCTTCTCCTTCTTTTCCCCTATCCATTTGAAGAGTCGTTTGGGGGCGCCAGAGAGAGAGAGAGAGAGAGAGAGAGAGAGAGAGAGAGAGAGAGAGAGAGAGAGAGAGAGAGAGTTTCAGAATAGGAAAAGAGAATAGCTTTGTTTGCCGTTATTCAATATACTGTGTGCGTTGAAATATGCTTGAGAAAAAAATATGTACATGCTTTCTTCTTTCTGCGAAATGAAATGTTATATTTGAATGTCACGCACGTTTATGTTTTTTCATGGGTCCGGTGTCTTTACTGAGAAATCCAGTAACAACACTTATTGGTTTGTTTTTATTTGTCTTTCTTTTTTCTGAGATTGATTTTCTCATATACATGATATTATAACGTTCGTATCCGTGATTCCTTCTTTTTTGTTTTTTTGTTGTTTTGTTTGTTTGTTTGTTTGCTTTTTGTTGTTGTTGTTTTCTTTTTGATACACCATGTTAACATTTTGTCCATTTTCTTTGATGCCTAAACTTAAGTTTTACTTGTATAGATATGTGCATTTTCATTGTTTTTTCCTGATGTTTTTTCTTTCCTTTCTTGTATCTTTATGACAGTGTTTTCTACTTATTTTTCTCTCGATATGCTATCCGGGCTTTAATGCTATTGACTTGATGACAACTGTTTGTTTCTTTTTTTCCCCAAGATTATCCGGGGTAATATACTATTGACTTCATGACAGCTTTTTTTTTTTTTTTTTTTTCCAGATTATCCCGGTTAGGATACTGTTGACTTCATGACAACTATTTTGTTGTTGTTTTTTCCAGATTATCCCGGTTAGGATACTATCGACTTCATGACAACTGTTTTGTTGTTGTTGTATTTTTTCAGATTATCCGGGCTATGATACTACTGACGTGATGACAAACTATTCCCCGTGGAGGTGGAAGAGCGTAGAGTCTCCAAGGATGTTGGTCATCACAGTGGATTAATGGACTTTTTGTGACAAGGGAATTGTGACCTCAAGCAGAAGGGAAAAGATCAACGAGTCTACATCCAAACTGAAACACAAAGTCAGTCAGAAAGAAACAGAGTTTCCACCAAACATACACTAAAACGTTAGTTTCCTCTGTCATACAGACAATCACCGTGTGAACTTGCATGCGATTCACTTGTAGACATCTGCCCTCATCTTTTAGACACACACACACACACACACACACACACACACACACACACACACACACACACACACACACACACACACACACACACACACACACACACACACACACACACACACACACACACACACACACACACACACACAAGAGTAAGCGGCGGGGTGAGGTGAGGTGAGGCCGGGGGATGCTCCCAGCAGACCTCATCGTCACCAGAAGGCCGGCAGGACCCTGACCAGACGGCGCGCTGAGCGGAGCGACACAGCGGCCGGGAGAGCGTGTTGAGCCAGAAGCCAGTGCAGTAGTGCCAACCTGAGCGTCAAGGATGCTCAGCAGTGCCGGGGGTGCAGTGCCATGCCGCCGCCACCCGGAATGAGTCTGCTGGGCCGTCTGGCCCCGCTGCTGCTGCTGTTGCTGCTGCTGTTACTGGCGTCCCCTGGGGGGTGAGTGAACACCCACATCCATTTCACACTCTTGATTGATGAACATTTGTGTGAATACTGTATTGGTTCGTTGTTTTTTTTTAATTGAGCTTGTTTTTTCCATTGTGAATGGTCAAAATATTTAAGAAATGCTGGTCAAACATAGAGAATGTTGGACACTTAGAACAGTCGGTATGTGTGTCAAATAATCTTCTACCGGCGTTTTATTTGGAATTCAAAATGGTAGCCGATTTCACCTTGTTAAAACAAATGACATTATTTTGACAGGTAGAATGTTATAAGTTTTGCTGAAACAAACAAACAAACAAAAATCAACAGCAAACAACTATCCACCTTTCAAACTGATCTTTGTCCAACAGTCTGATATCATATAATCCTAAGATACTACATAGATATCAAAGAATTGTTACGACATTAAATGAAATATAATTATAAAGTATTACTAGCAAGAGCATCTGTTTAATAGCAAATGGACTTATAAAAGAGTAGACCTGCTTTTCTTATTATCTTTTTTTTTTTAATTGGTACTTATTGAGCGCCTATCTTCGGTTAGATACTATAATATAAACAAGAATCAAAATGTACCATGATCCAGAATATGTCATACATAAATATTTTACTTGTCTATCATTTACAATATAAAACGATTAACAGCATACGAAAATAGTAATGGAAAAGTTCAAACGCTTACTTATATCTCTCTCGTAGCAGGCCAACAAACTGCCAGCACTTTGCGAAGACAGAGTCCTTTATACAACAGGAAGCCTGCACTCGATAGAGCCGACATAGGACTGCCTTGATCAAGGCGTTCTTCATTCGTTCCCTGTGTTATGCAGTCACGCGGGTGGATTTTACTAAAATTCTTGCCAGGGACAACTCTCTTGTTGCCGTGGGTTCTTTTACGTGCGCTAAGTGCATGCTGCACACGGGTCTCATCGGTTTATCACCTCATCAGAATGACTTGTGAATCCTAAGTGAAGGAGTTGAAATACGAGTCGACATGCTTTTATCATTGTCATGCATGATAACATTGTTAAAAATATCAGTCAGTGGGTTTGCGTTTATCTTTTGTTATCCACAGTAATATAGTTAAAAAAATATAAGTGGACCTGCTTTTATCATTGCTATCCATAGTTGAAAAAAATCTTGAAATGGCTTAAGATTCTATAGCCTTTTTATGGTCATAGGGGCCACTAGTGAATCAATACCCACTGTGTCTAGGACTCTGTGTAGGCAGGCGGGGCCCAGTCCTCTCCTTCCGCCGTTTTAACCCCCCCCCCTCCCCCCCTCCCCCCCAACTGGTCAGATACCCATTCACACCCAGTTTGATTGAGGAACATCCTAGTAAAGAGTCTTTAATTAAACGTATCAATGTAAAATAGTCAAATAGAAATGCTATCATCATTTTTATTTTATTTTATTTTTTTTATTCACGGTAACATAGTTGTTTCTGTCAATGTTACCTGCAGTAATAAAGTTAAAAGGTGAATGGAAATGCTTTCATTTTTATCCATCGTAACATATATTACATAATTATCAGTGAGGCTGTTCAGACCGATGCGATACGATACGAACAAAATGATGAGAAAATATGACACGGTATAGCTGATCGTAAATATTGAGCTGAACGCTAGTTCTTCGTACCAAAAGTATAAAAGTATTTCTAACAACATGTAAACAAATACAAAATGATTCAAGATATATTATCTCCACTGAACGCAAGCAATAAAACATCTACTTCGAATATATATATAGAGAGAGAGGTAACGCGTCCACCTAGGAAGTGAGAGAATCTGAGCGCGCTGGTTCGAATCACGGCTCGGCCGCTGATATTTTCTCCCCCTCCACTAGACCTTGAGTGGTGGTCTGGACGCTAGTCATTCGGATGAGACGATAAACCGAGGTCCCCTGTGCAGCATGCACTTAGCGCACGTAAAAGAACCCACGGCAACAAAAGGGTTGTTCCTGGCTAAATTCTGTAGAAAAATCCACTTCGATAGGAAAAACAAATCAAACTGCACGCAGGAAAAAAAAATACCAATGAAATGGGTGGCGCTGTAGTGTGGCGACGCGATCTCCCTGGGGAGAACAGCCCGAATTTCACACAGAAATCTGTTGTGATAAAAAAAGAATATAAATACGAATACAAATATATATATGTATATGTATACACACACACACACACACACACACACACACACACATATATATATATATATATATATATATATATATATACATATGGACAGGAAACGGAGGTACTACTGCCGCGCTGCCGGCAAACCAAAATGTATCAAAAACCAATACTGAAAAATAAAATCAAGAACAAAGGAGATATTCGAAAAGCAACTATAATAAATACACCTGATAAAATATGAAGCTTGTGTTCTGATTGTCAGATTTCATGACATTTCGCTGAGGATGTCACGAACGTTTTCGCATCCTTGTTCGTAAACTCAAATTTTTTTTTTAAAAGGGGGGTGTTGGGGGGTGGTGGTGGTAAAGAACGTTAATACATCAACACTCTCGTGCACCCGATTTACTTTCTTTTTCTTACCCATGCTTTGAAGAAATTATAACAGTGTCCAATTTGAGTAATGCATAAAAAACAGCCTCTGTGTGTGTGTGTGTGTGTGTGTGTGTGTGTGTGTGTGTGTGTGTGTGTGTGTGTGTGTGTGTGTGTGTGTGTGTGTGTGTGTGTGTGTGTGCGCGCGCCAGTGCTTGAATCCCCCTCGTGTGTATACGCATGTAGAAGATGAAATACGCTTGTCAAAGATAATGTAATCCATGTCCACGTTTGGTGGCTTATGGAAACATGAGTACACCCAGCACACACACACACACACATACACCGAGTATGGCTGCCTACATGGCGGGGTAAATAAACAGAACTGTCCTACAGGTAAAATGTTCCATGTCTGTATGAATGTGTATGTGCGTGAATGAAACGTGATTGAATAACATAGGAAACGAATGATGAGCGCCCAATGGCAGCTGTCAGTCGGCTTAACCCAGGCAGGCATAAAAAACAGCCTCTGTGTGTGTGTGTGTGTGTGTGTGTGTGTGTGTGTGTGTGTGTGTGTGTGTGTGTGTGTGTGTGTGTGTGCGTGCGCGCATCAATTACTTCTACAACATTCACCGCTTTGTATTGTCATTTATTTCTCCTTCGATCAAGAACACACACACACACACACACACACACACACACACACACACACACACACAAACACACACACACACACGCACACACACGCTTTTTTGTTTGTTTGTTTGCTTGTTACTGAAACCAGCAACCACCTCCTCTGTCTCCTCAGATCCATGGACAACGACATCCTTCGCCTGAACATCCCCAAAGAGCCCAAGCTGGACCCCAACACGGTGTGCAAGACCTACCCGGAGCTGACGGCCAACCAGTACAACCTGTGCCGCAAGTACCCGGACGTGACGGCCTCCGCCATCCAGGGGGTACAGATCGCCATTCACGAGTGCCAGTTCCAGCTGCGCACCCACCGCTGGAACTGCTCCTCCTTGGAGACCAAGAACAAGAACCCGCACTCCAGTCCTCTGTTGGCTAAAGGTGAGTCAGGAGTGGTTGGGAAGTTGGTGTGTGTGTGTGTGTGTGTGTCTTTTTTGGGTGGTTGAATTGAGCTTGTTTTTTTGTTTGTTGGTTTGTTTGTTTTCTTGTTTTTCTATAATAATAGGTATTTAAATGTTCTAACAATATAACGCTGTGAATCAATGATAGTAGATATAATAATAATAATAATTAAGTGTTCACAGTATAACAACCCCCCCCAACACAGCTATAATGTTTGTATTATTTATACAATGAGATTATATATCAAATGTAAAATCATGTCCAACAACGTTGGAAAAAAGAAAAATCAACAATTATCAAATCCGTGGCCACTCTACCAACAGAACACCATCCACACAAACAAACACTACACACAAACGACAACACAAACAACTACATACAAATAATCAACAGCATCGATAAACTCACAAGCTACAGTCGTATTAGTTTCAGGGCTTTATTCGCGTGTTCCTTCTCCATCCCCCCCGCCTTCATTCTTACCCGTTGCCTCCGCAAGTTATTCCTGTCATGGTGGATGACTCAGTCACGTGGGATGATGATGAAGGTTGTCATCTCGTATCCCCCCGATAGTGCGGGGCAGAAACAATACTTCGCATGTTCCGGCATATGACGTTTTTTTGTTGGGGTGTATGTTGTCACGGGTTGCTGCAAAAGCGTAAACAAGTAAAGTCTTTGCGCTACAATATATATACAGTTGTAAATATTAATATGTATTAGCATATTAAAGTTTTAATGTGTTTTTCTCGTGTTTTTTGCCTTGTTTCTCGGATTGTTACCTTTTCTGTAGTTTAGTTTCTCAGTGGGTCGTCATTGCGTTGGACTTCCTTGTACTCACCATCTAGGATGGACTGCTGTACCGTTAGTAGCTGTGTGCTGCATCCTTTTTATTTATTTGATTATATGTTTATTATGTTTTATTTGTTGTTTGTATCAGTGGGTGTTTCTTTGATTGTGCTCATGAGTGTATTCTCGTTGATGGTTTTTTCGTGGTGCTGCATGGTCTCGTTTTGTGTTTTAATATGCACTGGCGCTCGTTGATTTTGTCTCGTTGTAAGAATGAATGATTTCTTTCATCGGGTATTAGAAGCTTGTTACAGAAGAGAAAGAATTGAAAACGGAAGGCGTATTAAAAGCCTCACCTCGACTACACAGAGCCGGAGGACTGACGCGCAAATACCGAACACACCACACCCCGCACCACTACACCAATAGTACGTGATATCAAAGTAATAAATCAAAACTTGGATCTTTAGTCATAAACGAATAAGAAGAGAGGGGTCCGGGGTTGGGCAAAAGCACAAACAACTAGCACAGAAAACAACAACAGACACAAAAAAAACAGAGGCAAGGAGATGGTTGGTCCAGGACTGAAAATTCTGAGAGAAATTATCACGCTAAATCAGGTACTTCTTATAGACACATGGCATCAAGCAATGAAATCTATAATTTTACCTCTTTTCCTGGAAAAAAAAATAGAGTTACCTAATGTGGTTTCGTGTAGCGTTTGAGTGCAGTTGATCAACGCAGTAATTGCCCTCTAGAGAACGTTGTACGTCTCATACTATCCTGTTTTACGAAGACAAGAGAAGATAAAAGGAAAACAGGAAAACTGACCAACTAAATAAATTTATAGATAAATGCATAAATACCATGCACATTAATTAATTAAAATGTTAACTAACAAAATGAACGACTGAATGAACAATCGAATGAATAGATAGATAAATAAATAAATAAATAAATAAATAAAGATGTTCACAGATAGAGCACACACACACACACACACACACACACACACACACACACATAATATATATATATATATATATATATATATATATATATATATATATATATATATATGTGAAACACGAAACAAAACAAAGAATGAAGAAAAGCAAAACGAAACAAAAAAACGAAACAAAAAGCCCAGGGCACCACCACCACCACCACCACCAACAACACAACAACAACAACAACACAACAACAACAACAACAACAACACAACAACACAACAACAGCAACAACAACAACAACAACACAACAACAACAACAAAACAACAACAACAACAGCAACAACAACACAACAACAACAGCAGTACCGCACATGATCACAGTAACAATTCTTATTTCCACGTTACGTTTCCACGCTACGTTACAATCCAGGCGCAAACCTTTCATTCGGACTGCATCCACTCTCCCCCCCCCCCCCCCCTCCCCCCGCCCTTACCCCCCACCCCCGCGCCACCTCTCCCACTCCTTTACCCCCCGTCTCCCTCCCCCAAGTATTCCTGTCATGGGGGACTGACTCAGTGCACGTGCGGAGAGGCATGCAACAGGTTGTCATCCCTCCAGTATCCCCCCCCGATAGGCGGCGGCAGAAACAATAACTCGCATAGTTCCCGGCATATGACTTTTTGTTGGGGTGTATGGTGTCATGGGAGCAGCAAAAGAAACAAGAAAGTCTTGCGCTAAAAAACAATAAATAAATACATTTAAAAATAAATAAATAAATAAATGAATAAATAAATTAAATTTTAAAAAGATTTTTCTCGCCCTTTTCTGTCCCATTTTTCTGGAATAAAAAAAAAAAAGTATACCTCTTTCCTCGGATAGTTTCAGTTTCTCAAGGAGGCGTCATTGCGTTCGGACTAATCCATATACACTACACCACATCTAGGCACGGACCTGCAGCATAACCCAAGGAGCTTAGTAGAGCCTTGAGTGCATGCATATATATATATATATATATATTATTTTTGTAGAGCTATCAGAGTGGGGTTTCTTCGACAAAATGTCGCCAGAGGACAACACTCTCGTTGCCATGGGTTCTTTTATTCAGTGCGTGCTGCACATGGGAACCTCGGTTTATCGTTTCACCCAAACTGACAACTGGACGCTCAGTTTGATTTTGGGAGCAACAGATCAAAAGAAAGAAACTGAAATGAATTACTTCATGAGGATCATTGCAAAGCTTGTTATCAGAAGAGAAACAGAAATCTGAAACAGACGAAGGCGTCATATAAAAAGCACTCACCAAACACACATACACACACACGCGCGCGCGCGCGCGCACACACACACACGCACGCACACACACACACACACACACACACACACACACACACACACACACACACACACACCACAAACGTACGTGCGCATTATTCTCAAGTAATCGTGATCTGTTTTTTGCAAGAAATTAGGAACGTAAAACACGTCATAAGAAGAAAACGGGAGAGAGAGAGAGGGAGGTGGGGGTGAGGGGGGCGGGGGGCGGGGGGGCGGAAGGAGAGGCGGAAACAAACAAAGAGAGACAAAGGACCAGAAAGAGAAGCACAGACAGACACAGACAAAAACAGAGACAAGGACAGATGGTTAGAAAGAGAGTCAGAGACAGAACTAATTCCTGAGAGGATTGATCAACTGGTCATTAAGCATCAAAGTATCTTCTTTTTAGAGACACATCGCTGCATCAACGAAGTAAAATCATAATTTCATCACCTCTTATCTCCCTGAAGAAAAAAAAAAAAAGAAGTTTAAAAACTAATCGTACGTTCTCTTCGATCAAAAGGTAATGCGTTGAGTGCAGGTTTGACTATGTCAGTCACTAACTCTCCACATCAAAGTTTATGTCTTAACGTTGTTATCGTCTTCATAGCCATTCCGCTTTTACGTAACAGAGAAAGGATAAAAACAAATATTTTCCAGGGAAAAAAGTGTTTTCTTTTTCTTTCTTTTTTTTTCTTTTTTTTTTCTTTTTTTTTTAACCTTTTGAGGCGAGAATCTGATCTATTATGTTGATTTGACTTTTGATTGAATTATGATTCAGATCAGTAGTCATATATCTAACGGGATGTTTTCTAAGGCTATTGTCCCTATCGGGCGGTATGTCCTTGATGTAATTACCAACCCAATGTGAATTTCTCCAAAGGTGAAAAAAAAAATGTGCTTATTCATATGTTTGTTTATTTGTCTATTTTTTTTCCTTAATGAATCTATCTATATACTTGTTCATTTATTTAATCATTTATTATTTCAGTCCATTCATTTGTTTGACGTGAGATGCATTTTCCATAATGCTGCAAGTAGAAGTTGTTTCCGACTTAATGACGAGGACAAATTGAATATATATATATATATATATATATATATATATATATATATATATATATACATACATATATATATATGTGTGTGTGTGTGTGTGTGTGTGTGTGTGTGTGTGCGAACATTTTCTCTTCTCGCTGAAACTTTCTTTGATAAACGGCTAAAAAAAAACAATCAAATTGAACTAATCGGAATGGAAGAGGCACAAAATTAACCACGAAATCAGTGACCATAGTCTAACACAATCACGCATCAGTCCCCAATTTGTCGTGGGTCAGACGAAACCAGATTTTATTTTAAAGTCAAAACAACGAAATAGTATTCCGTACGGGCATATGATATCAATCAAGCTAATGTTGCGTTGCGTTTCCCACCGACTCACATACGTACAGAAATACAACACAACACAATGTGATATAACACCATACACTAAAATAAGGGGGAAAAGAGCATTTCTGTCCTGTCCATTTATGAACTATATATGCACACGCTGATGGGCAGTGTTCAACAGATGCAACAGCTTGAAGCTGTGTGTAAGTGTGGTAGAGACAGTTCGTCCTCTTTTGCGCTTTTTTTTTCTGATTCCCACTGAACCGTTCTCCGTGGGAAAAAAAAGAAAAAAAGAAATGAGTATCTTTCGCACATTCAGAATGCTGTCTGCTACTTCTGTCTTCCTGTTTTCTCTCTTCGGAATGGTGTCCCCAAGGGACCACGTAGATTCCTTTTCCTTCAGCTACAAATCTGGCAGCCATACGGTAGCATCAGGAAGTCAGGGGTTTTGTGGGGGGTATTTTTGGCGCGGAGCGTCGGCCGCGGGTCCGTCCGCTAATACTGGCACGGAGGAAGCTTCTGCGCCTCGTGTGGACAGGCCCTAAGGACACGTGTGTGTGTGTGTGTGTGTGTGTGTGTGTGTGTGCTGCCGCGCAGATGGAAACGATGTCGAGTGCATTATCACTGACTTCTCCCCTGGAGTCACAGACATGGAGGCGGGGAATTCAGTGAGTGGTACCATGTTTTGTGTGTGATGGGGGGGTTCATTCTGTCGGCGTCATTTCTTGCTTCATCCTGCCCCCCTGCCCCCCACCCCCTATCCCCCACCCCTCCTTTCTCGCCCGGACTGGAAATCCCGCTCTCATTTTCATTCCCTTCCAGTCAGTCACTGATTAGGTTTTCTCCGTGACACTGCTGTGACAATTTGGAAATCCCCGAGAAACTACGAACGTGAAAATTAAACCATACAAAGTTTCAGTTTCAAGGTGTCAATGCACGCGGATTGACCCGTATACGGCTGAACCAGATCTGCTAGGGAAAAACCAAAGACGATGATGTAATTGTTAGGCAGCCAATTTGAAGTTGTGCAGAGATGTTATAGTATCGTTCTCTTTTTCATTTCGATTCGTTTTTTTTGTTTTTTTTTAATTAGTCACATGAATCAGTTCGCTTTTATCATTTTTTTTTTCTCATAAAACACGGCGCATACAGAAATAAGGAAAATTATTATTCGAACTTTTCCGTTTATTCCTTGAGGTTGATTTAGGCAAGGTTTGAATAAGAAAACAAAATGCTTGTTTGAACTTTCCTTTTGTTTCTGGTGATTGATTTATACAAAGCTATTTATTGACCATTTTATTTGAGAGAAAATCAGGCTGCTTGTAATGCCCCCTAAAATAAAGTCGATGTTTAATCAAACAACAACAAAACAGCAACAATACCAAGCTGGCCCCCAGCGTTGTTGAAACAGAGCAGATGCCTGGCTTCACCTTGTTACTGCAAAATCCACAATTTACAAGATGCACACTTTTTACTTTAAACGCGCGGTTTGAAACTTGCTTCTTGAAGCCAAACAAACTGAAACAAGACAAAGACAAAACAAACACGCCATTTTATCCTCCCCCCACCCCCATTTTTTTTTTTCTTTTCAAAGTAAACAGCCGGGTAGCCTGTGGGAATGTTGCCAAAGGGAAGGCAGAGAGAGAAAGGATGCTGAAGGCTACAACACACACACACACACACACACACACACACACAGTGTTGGAAGCAGGGGAGGAGAGGGCGCGGGGGGGGGGGGGGGAGGAGATGGAGTGTTGGGTGAAGCTATTTTCTTCCCCTCCTACAGCAAGTTTACCTCCCCGGTCTCTTCCCAAAACGGTCCAGTTGCCTCGCGTGTAAACACGGCGGCTGTTTCAAGTTGCGCCTCTCATTGGCTGCTGGGGGTTTAGGGAAACATTGGTCACATACCAGACACCTCATCAAACCCATCTGCCGGGCGTTCTGGATAGCAGATGGGCCCCCCCAGATACCCATTCACCCACCACCATTGCTTGCTTCTTCGTGTCGGCGGCGGTGGATTCCGTGGGTGGGTGCTCTTTGTTGCTGCCTCTCTTTTTTTCCAGGGGAGAGAGGTTCGAATCCCTCGAGGGGTGTGTCAGCGGCGCTGCCATGATGGGGCCTTCCAGATAAAAAAAAAGGAAAAAAAGAAAATAACAAAAAAAGGTTAAAAGGTTTCGCTACAGCGATGGAGGAAGTATCGGGGGCTGGGAGGGGTGTTTGTGGGGGTGGTGAGCAGGAGGGTGGTGGTGGTGGTGGGCGGGAGGAGGGATGGAAGGGGTGTTGCTCTTTCTTTAGGATTCTGAAAATCGTTCTTGATTCTCTGTCTGTCTGTCTCTGTCTCTGTCTGTCTGTCTGTCTGTCTGTCTGTCTGTCTGTCTGTCTGTCTCTCTCTCTCTCTCTCTCTCTCTAGATGCACATAGTTGTAGGGATCGACCGATCCATCGGAAGAGGGGGTTGCGGGGGGAGTTAGGGTGGCAGAACATCACTATGACTATGATGACTGTGAATAGCATGACTATTAAAATATAGATACCATCTACTTCAGATAGTCACCTGTCACAAACAGTCGGAGAATGATTATGAAAGGTGAATAAAACTGACTTCACTGATATTATATTTTAAGCAGAATGTAAATTTGCATCAGCGTAGCTCTGCCACAGGCGTTGTGTACCGTTACTGACTATTATTTTAAACTGATGTTGTTCACGAAAGGAAACATATTACGAGGACTACCGTCACCGCCTGATAGTGATGATGGTGGTGGTGATACTACTGCTGCTGCAACATGCGTGCGGCTCCTATCGTTAGGAGGCGTCGTGGGCCAAGACGTGGTTAGGCACTGGACGTCCAGTCCAATGATTCCCCTAACATTCCTTGTGACCCCGGTACAATTTGTAATAAAGACATATTCTATTCTATTCTATTCTGATCTATGATCATCGCTGATCAGGGTTCGACTGAGGCATGGTGTGGTGTCCTTGGGAAAGGCACTTTGCTCAGATTTTCCTCACTCACTCCACTTAATAGGGAACGGGTACCTGACCGGCTGGGGTAGGTTAACTCTTTCCATACGAACGGCGAAAAAGACGAGGATGACACCGTTTCACCGCAATTAACATCATCAAACTATCACAAGCGGAAGGCTCTTATACTGAATAGGTGTATGTAGAGAACCAATACCGCATTTCTGACGACGGAAGCAAAAGGTTTGGTCATTCAGACATCCAGTGGAAGTCCGAGGCGGTCTCCGGCCTGTAGGGCAGAGGAGAGGACTGGCCGTCCTGAGTGAGTTAAAACGGCGGAAGGAAAGTATTGGCCGCCCGCCTTCCTG
>NC_134876.1:84526173-84551173 GCF_041734735.1 Babylonia areolata
TCATCATCATCATCATCATCATAATCATCATCATCACCATCATCATCATCAATAGCAGAGTGCTTTAAACAGCCATGCGAATTTTGAATCCTTTGTATGTCTGTCTGCCTATCTATCTGGGTGCGAGCGCGAACACCTGCGCACGAATATGTGCTTGTTTCCATCCATCCATACATCAGTCCACCCAAACACTCGCATGCACATACATACATACATACATACATACATACATACATACATACATACATACATACATACATACATAATTATATCAAAGAACAAGCATGAAATCACGATCATCAAACCAACCGACCGACCGAGCAATCAATCAATCAATTCATCAGTCAACCAACAGACCTCTTTCGCTGTCTCTCCTCCCACATGAAGCTCGTGTAACGTGGCTTGATTATCCTTGTATCTGCTGTCTATATACCTGTCTGTCCTGATCCTGCGCTGTTTTGTTAACCTTGAATTCTCTGTCTCAGGACTATTTTGCTTTTCCTCGTCTCGTCTGTTACCGTTTTCAGCTGGTGTTTCTTCTTCTCTCTCTTTTTTTCTTCTCTCTCTTTTTGGGTGTGGGTGGGAGTGGGGTGTGTGGTTGGTGTGTATGTGTGTGTGGTGGTGTGGGAGTGTTGCTGGGTGGAGTGTTATATTTTGTTTGTTTCTTTTGGATGTAATGACCTTTATCTTTTCTTCATTTATTTTCCCTTCTCTTTGATTCATTGTTGCGATGCGTATGCCTGTCTCGAGTCTGGTCTTCTTTGCTGTCTTTTTGAGTCCTGTTATTACACTTTTCCCGGTTTGTCTCTTGCCCACTGCGCACCTCAACTCTGTCACACTCTCTACAGCACATCCCACCACCACATCCTCCTCCAACTTATATAAATATAATAAAAAATAAAAATAAAAAAATCTTACCTTTATTTAGTTTGAATCCGAACTTCTCGTTTCATTTTCATGTCGCACAACGTGGCAGGCTACAAGGAGACAGCCTTCGCCTACGCCATCTCGGCCGCCGGGGTGACCCACCAGGTGTCTAAGGCCTGCAGCATGGGCAAGCTGAAGTCCTGTGGCTGCGACATGAGCGTCCTGTACAGCCATCCGCACCCCCACCACCAACAACACCACCCCTACCACCCACGCGCGGGTAGCAGATACCCTGGGCACGGACGTCATCAGTTCCAGCATCATCAGCAGAACCAGGCAGGGGGGCAGAAGGCGTCGTCGTCGTCGTCGTCGGCGGCGGCGGCGGAGGGAGCGGGAGGTGGAGGTGGAGGTGGTGGTGTGGGGGAGGCGTTCGAGTGGGGCGGGTGTTCCCACAACGTGGACTTCGGGGAGCGCTACGCCAAGCGGTTCCTGGACTACAAGGAGGAGGCCCGGGACATCCACAGCCAGATCAACCTGCACAACAACCGGGCCGGCCGCCTGGTCAGTGGGCTGTGTTGTGTGGTGTGGTGTGGTGTGGTGTGGTGTGGTGTTGTGTGGTGTGGTGTGGTGTGGTGTGGTGTGGTGTGGTGTGGTGTGGTGTGGGGTGGTGTGGTGTGGTGTTGTGTTGTGTTGTGTGGGGTGGTGTGGGATGGTATGGTGTGGTGTGGTGTGGTGTTGTGTGGTGTAGTGTGGTGTGGTGTGGTGTGGTGTTGTGTTGTGTGGTGTTGTGTGGTGTGGTGTGATGTGGTGTGGTGTGGTGTGGTGTTGTATTGTGTTGTGTTGTGTGGTGTGGTGTGGTGTGTTGTTGTGTTGTGTGGGGTGGTGTGGGGTGGTGTGGGGTGGTGTTGTGTGGTGTAGTGTGGTGTTGTGTGGTGTGGTGTGGTGTTGTATTGTGTTGTGTTGTGTGGTGTGGTGTGGTGTGTTGTTGTGTTGTGTTGTGTGGGGTGGTGTGGGGTGGTGTGGTGTGGTGTTGTGTGGTGTAGTGTGGTGTTGTGTGGTGTGGTGTGGTGTGGTGTGGTGTGGTGTTGTGTCTGTCTTTCTGTCTGTGTCTGTCTGTCTTTCATTAATTTTCTTTCTTTCTTTCTTCCTGTTCAAATGAGGCCACGGCCTTATTGAATAAACTATAGTTATCCTTCCTTTCTTTCTTTCTTTCTTTATTTCTTCTTGCATTCTTTCTTTCTTTCTTCCTCTTTTTTTTTTTTTTTTTGTTTTGGTTTTTGGTTTTTTTTAGCGTGTTGGGTTATGCTGCTACTCAGGTATCTGCCCAGCAGATATGGTTTAGCATATATGGATATATCCGAACGCAGTGACGCGTCCTTGAATAACTGAACTGAACTTTCTTTCTTCCTTTCTTCCCTTCTTTCTTTCTTTCCGTTACACGACCAGCAGCAACTTGCTGATTAATTTGTTTGTGGATTATGTGCCTGCCGAAACTGGGGATCGACGGACTCGAGAAACTCGACCGAGATTCCAGCGTTCTAATTATCCCGTCAATATCATTATCATCATGATCATGATCATTATTATTATTATTATCATCATTATCACCATTGTTGTTATTATTGTTATTATCATCGTTGCTGTTGTTGTTGTTGTTATTGTTATTGCACCTTATGCAGCACTATGCTGGGTAATTTCCAAAACTCACCGAACACTGACATGATTACATGATCCTTAACGTGCGTACCTGATCTCTTCCATGCGCATACACACAGAAGGGGGTCAAGGCTATCGAGACGACTGAGTGCTGCTTTTCGGCACTTACCATTCCTTGCCTGTGTGTGATTCAGTCAGGCTTCAGTCCTGCGCAAGCAGACACACACACACACACACACACACACACACACACACACACACACACACACACACACACACACACACACACACACACACACACACACACACACACACACACACATACACACACAGACATACACACACACACATACACACACACACAGACACACAGACAGACACACACACAGACAGAGAAAAACAGAGAGGGACAGACCGACAGACAGACACACAGAGACAGAGACAGACATGTGTATCTCAAAATGTTTTTATTCTAGGAATCAGATTTCATTCATAGTCTTTTCTTTCAGTCTGTCACTGCCAATCCGCACCCCACAAGAGAGATAGAGAATGTGACGGTTTTTTTGTTCGTTTGTTGTTGTTGTTGTTGGGGTTTTATTTTATTTTTATTTTTATTTTTTTTTTTATTTTTTTTTTTTTTTTTGCTGCCCCTATCATCTGCACTGTTTCAGTGGCATTACTCCCACGCCGCTCATTTCAAGTACACCCCTCCCCCCCCCCGCCCCGCCTCCCGCCTCCCCCCACCCCCCATACACGGCTACACCCGAGTTCGTCTATCACAGTCCCAGCGTCGGCAGTCAGCAGGGAACCATCGATGTTAGGTCGCCAGGAGGCCACACACCAGAGGAAACCCCGCACTGCTGCTGAGTCACTTCGATAGTGTTCAGTGGTGCCTGTTCTGATTTGACGTACTTAGGACATAACCTACTAAGCTCCCGACTGACGACAATAATGGCTTAGTCGCGGAGCCAGACTGAGTGAGCGTCCTTCCCAGAGTGGAGACCGCCACCACGTCCCTCCAACAACAGCCCCCCCCCCACCCCCAGCCCCCCTCCCATCCCCCCATGACTGAATCTGCCGCCACTGAAGACATTGACAGGACAGAACTGAAGTGGAGGGTTATCGAAACTGAGGTCACCATAACAGCACCGCAACAAAGGTAACAGAATTGGGGACTTTTTTTTTTCTACATTGATGATGAAGAAGGAGGATGGTGATGATGATGACGATGCTGCTATCGAGGTCTATTTTGATTTTGGGACTACGTGACAAGACTGTACTCTACGCTTCATGTGTTAATGACATCCCGGCGTCAACCAGGCCCGAGAGATACAGACACTTGCAGTCTTGGTCAGAAAATTAGAGCTACACAACCAAAGACTCCTCCGTAAAATTGAAAATACACGACTGTGAGTGTCCCGGGTTTCCCATTTAAGCCCATAGCACACTTAACGCTGGGTTGGAGCCGGCCGCTGGCCGAAAAACCCACCTACGCTGGGATTCGAACCCGCGTCCTCCCTGCCGTCATCCCGCGACGCAAACCATTTCGCCACTGTTGCTGGTGTCTGGTGTTGTATTTGTTTGTCGTTGGACAATGGGTGAAAAGATTTGTATCAATCAAGAAATGAATGAAGGATGGACAGGCAAAAGAAAAGGAAAGAGGGCTAATGGTTCTTTGTCTGTGTCTCTCTATCTCTGTTTTCTCTTTGTCTCTATCTCTGTTTCAGCTCTGTCTGTGTTTCAACTCTGTTTCTTTTTGTCTGTCTTTGTACAGCTCGGCTTTGCTTTACTCGGCTCTGTTCTACTATCTCCTCGATATTCCTCTTATGTCTCTCCACTACTCTTCCTGTCCTCAACAAATCACCTGTTCTGTCTGTCCTCTACTCTTCCTGTCCTCAACAAATCGCCTGTTCTCTCTCCTCTACTCTTCCTGTCCTCAACAAATCACCTCTTCTGTCTCTCCTCTACTCATCCTGTCCTCAACAAATCACCTCTTCTGTCTCTCCTCTACTCTTCCTGTCCTCAGCAAATCGCCTGTCTCTCATCTACTCTTCCTGTCCTCAACAAATCACCTGTTCTGTCTCTCATCTACTCTTCCTGTCCTCAACAAATCGCCTGTCTCTCCTCTACTCTTTCCTGTCCTCAGCAAATCGCCTGTCTCTCATCTACTCATCCTGTCCTCAAACAAATCACCTGTTCTGTCTCTCCTCTACCCTTTCCTGTCCTCAACAAATCGCCTGTCTCTCTCTACTCTTCCTGTCCTCAACAAATCACCTCTTCTGTCTCTCCTCTACTCATCCTGTCCTCAACAAATCACCTCTTCTGTCTCTCCTCTACTCATCCTGTCCTCAACAAATCGCCTCTTCTGTCTCTCCTCTACTCTTCCTGTCCTCAACAAATCGCCTCTTCTGTCTCTCCTCTACTCTTCCTGTCCTCAACAAATCGCCTCTTCTGTCTCTCCTCTACTCTTCCTGTCCTCAACAAATCGCCTCTTCTGTCTCTCCTCTACTCTTCCTGTCCTCAACAAATCACCTCTTCTGTCTCTCCTCTACTCTTCCTGTCCTCAACAAATCGCCTGTTCTCTCTCCTCTACTCTTCCTGTCCTCAACAAATCGCCTGTTCTCTCTCCTCTACTCTTCCTGTCCTCAACAAATCACCTGTTCTCTCTCCTCTACTCTTCCTGTCCTCAACAAATCACCTGTCTCTCCTCTACTCTTCCTGTCCTCAACAAATCGCCTGTTCTCTCTCCTCTACTCTTCCTGTCCTCAACAAATCACCTCTTCTGTCTCTCCTCTACTCATCCTGTCCTCAACAAATCGCCTCTTCTCTCTCCTCTACTCTTCCTGCCCTCAACAAATCGCCTCTTCTGTCTCTCCTCTACTCTTCCTGTCCTCAACAAATCACCTGTTCTGTCTCTCCTCTACTCATCCTGTCCTCAACAAATCACCTGTTCTCTCTCCTCTACTCTTCCTGTCCTCAACAAATCGCCTGTTCTCTCTCCTCTACTCTTCCTGTCCTCAACAAATCACCTGTTCTCTCTCCTCTACTCTTCCTGTCCTCAACAAATCACCTGTTCTCTCTCCTGTACTCTTCCTGTCCTCAACAAATCACCTGTTCTCTCTCCTCTACTCTTCCTGTCCTCAACAAATCACCTGTTCTCTCTCCTCTACTCTTCCTGTCCTCAACAAATCGCCTGTTCTCTCTCCTCTACTCTTCCTGTCCTCAACAAATCGCCTGTTCTCTCTCCTCTACTCTTCCTGTCCTCAACAAATCGCCTGTTCTCTCTCTCCTCTACTCTTCCTGCCCTCAACAAATCACCTGTTCTGTTGGTCCGCAGGCCGTAATCCGGAACGTCCGGAAGCAGTGTAAGTGTCACGGAATGTCTGGCTCCTGCGAGCTGAGGACATGCTGGAAGGCTACGCCTGAGTTCCGGCAGGTGGGCAAGCTGCTGAAGAAGAAATTTGAGGACGCTACCAAGGTACAGGTATTGTGTCCCCCGTTTCTCTTCTTAGCATGGGCATGTTGGGCATGTTGTTTTTACGCATTTGGTGTGCATGCTCGCAATTTTTCTTCTTTTTTTTATAATTCTCTATCTATCTATCTCTCTATCTATCTATCTATCTGTCTGTCTGTCTGCCTGCCTGCCTGCCTGCCTGCCTGTCTGTCTCTCCATCTCTCTCCATCTCTCTTTCTCTCCCTCTCCCTTTCCATCATTCTTTCTGTTACTATCGGTCTGATGTCTGTCTCTCTCTTTCTCTGTGACGATGACTCTGTGTCTGTTTCTGTGTGTGCTCGCTTTTCGTGTCTTTCGTTTGATCTAGAAGTGTGTGTGAAGAAGTAGAGGGAGAGAGTTGTGTTTTCTTTCTCTCTTTTACTTTCCATGACTTCAATTTTTTTTTTCCTTTTAATTTCTTTTCTCCAAAATACTCCCGTTTCCTACTTTTTTTTTTTTAAAGAAAGCTTACCTGTATTTCATTAACAAAAAAAAAAAAAACAAAAAAAAAAAAACCCCTTCTTTTTCGGTGAAACAACCCAGCGTTTTCTTGTTTCCTATTTCAGTATTCACCCACCCAAGGTGTCTATTTTGACACCTTTCCATTAGTTGGAGTCAAAACTCCGGCCAGAAAAATAAAGTCACAGTCCGACTCTACACTAAAAGTAACTGTGGGTGTTACCCTAAAAACAAAAATAGCTACTCAGTGGCCAAAGCCACTGTTACACAACTCCCCCCCCGTCACCCCCTCCAGAAAAGGAGAAGAAGATGATGATGATGACGAAGAAGGAGAAGATGAAGAAGACAGTGACTTAGTCACTGCTTCTCTATCTTTAGGTTTGTTGCGTGGGCTACAGTGAATTGGGAAGGATTGGTGTTTATTGGGTTAGTTTCTGGTCTTAAGTCGTTACCAAAGCTTTATTTTCGCCCCGGAGAGGGGGGCGGGGTAAATGTGCCTAAAACGAGCTGCTTCTGTGGAGAAAAATAGAATATTGGTGGATCAGGCAAGGAAATGGAGTTAAGCTTGTCTACGCATTCTGTTAAGTCGGTTTTGCCTTTCTTAAAATAGCAAACATATTGAAGCTAAAAGAGCGAAAATAACCAACACTTCTTTTCTGGAGTTTCATTTACATTGACGAACAGCAATTAAGAAAACAGAAGCAGTATCCTGCGAAGAGTGACTGACATAATGATCATTATGGTAGTGGTTATAGTCATGTCTGCATTGATCATTACTTTAAAAAATGTAAAAAAACAAAAAACAAAAAAACACGAAATACCATGATATAATCACGGACGAATAACACACACAAACACACCCGAAAAAGTAAAGCTAAGAAAATAACTAACTAATCAACCACGAAACGTGCAATCAGACAAAGCGCACGCCCTCCACCAACACGCGCAAGCACACACACACACACACACACACACACACACACGTCAGCAGTTACGTACCTTCTTGCCCAAGTATTTCAAAGAGAATAACTATTCTGCAGATGATTTTTAGAAAGTTATTTCTGATGAGGTTCTTATGGTCGAACTTTCCCAGGCATTAGATCATAGCCCTATTTCTACATTCCTTTAATATACTTCCGAATTGTGTTAATGGTTTCTGATTATTATTATCATTATTGAATTGTTACTGTTAAATGTAATCGCATGTTAATTTTGCAATTTTTGGTAGTTTTCTACCTTTTCTCTTTTCCTCTTCCCTGTCCCCTCCCCCGCCCGCCCCGTCTAATATCACTGATAGTGAAAAGACGATAATCTAAAGAACGAACACACACACACACACACACACACACACACACACACATATATATATATATATATATATATATATATATACATACATACATACATATATATATATATATATATATATATATATATATATATATATATATATATATATATATATATATATATATACAGCACAGTTAGTGTAACATATATTGATCAGCCCGCAAGCTGTGACACGTCCTCAAAACTGAAGCTCAAACTCCCATGCAGTTGTGTTTTGCTGCTGTGCGTGCGTTCGTGTTTGAGTGCATGTCTGTGTCTGTGAGGAGGTGCATGTGATGTATGTGAATCAGTCCGCACACTTCGACACCTCCTTGAAACTGACACTGAAACTGAAACTCCTTCACCCACCCTCTGTTCTGTCTGTAGATCGACGTGTCCAACTCGGCCCACGGCCGGATCTACAAGCGGAACGGCAAGCGGCCCCGCAAGATGGAACTGCTGTACTTCGAGAGGTCGCCCAACTTCTGCGATCCCAACCCCCTGGTGGACTCTCCCGGCACCACGGGCCGCCTGTGCAACAAGAGCAGCAAGGGCATTGACAATTGTGAGACCCTGTGCTGCGGCAGGGGCTACAACACCCTCAAGGTTAAGCGGTCTGAGCGATGCCACTGCAAGTTCTACTGGTGCTGTTACGTGGAGTGCAAGGTCTGCACCTACAACGAGTGGGTCACCGTCTGTAAATAATGATGATAACGACCATCGCGCGCGCCACTTCTATGCAGTTACGGAGAAAATGGTCCTTTTGGCGATGGTGACAACATGTGCACCTTTTGTTTCAGAAACAGGTTTTATTCATTCTCGAAGTCTATAGTCTACAGTATCTTCATTGCTCCGTCTTCGAGGTCTGTAGTGTGTTAATGAATCGGTAACCGAGTAGAACCAAGTTTGTGATAACATGTTGTACAAAACAAAGCTGTGGCAAGAGATCATTCTCAGAGTCCGCACATGAGAAGCTGGGACGACTGTCCGTAAATCTGCCATGTTTGCACTCCGAGTGACAGGACAGAAAAGAAGACAGAAATGACAGAAATGCAAGCCATACTCCCCCAGTGAAGCATTTCTTCTCGCAGTAACTTTGACGTGAGTGTTGATTTCATTAAAAAGGACACTTGCTGCTGTCAGTGAGAGGGCCACGGAAAGCAAGGTAAAACCTGCTTTTTATAAGACACTAGAAATCTGCATTTGTAACTGATAATTGATTGCAAGTGACGTATATGATTGTTTGCGTATTAACAATGCGATTTTGCTCCTGAGAATAAACGGGGCAGAGACTGTTGTGCACGATATGCAACGCCAGTGAGAGAAGAGGGTACCTGCTCTTGCCAGGAAAAGATAACCCCTATGTCTGCACTCAAGTGCCACGCCTCAGCTGGTAACTGTCTGAAAGCACTGACAACTATACACTGACAACAAACAGATAGCGGTTGGAATGTGATTCCAAGTTCCAGCGTCATGGTCTCAGTTTGCCCCAAAGATGTGAGCTATGTGTGACATTTAAAATGACTACAATAAAATCCAAATATTTCTTCCAGCGGTACACACTCCACTGGCGTTGGGTGGATGGAATAGAATACAGACACTCTTCTCTGGTGTGTAGGACAGTCAAAGCATGTGTACTGGCCAGTGTTTGCATCAGGTGCCACTTCAGAAACTCAGCAATATCAGCAGTTACAACATAGCAACAATAACAACAGCAATTACAAAACATGTCAGTGTTGAAACCAACAACTGAAATGAAATCTGGCGAAACAAGAGCGGCGATGTGATTGTTGGTGCGCACACGTACAATGTGCAACGAACAATCTGTTTTTGACACGAACTTGATGACAAAAAAGACCAAACGTCTGCGATTTTGTTTTATCTTCAAACTGCGAGACATACTAATTTTGTACAGGTTTCAGATGGATCTGATGGTTAATGACAGAACGAAAAGTTAGGTTTCGTGTTGTCAGCTTATACTGTCTCCAAACGCATGCTTCTTATCACCTGAAGTTCGAGACCTTGTCCATCAGTCTGTGGGAAACTCTGGGGATAAAGTCCCAATGGTGTTGAACAAACAGATATTACTTCCATATTGATGTGCTGTATTTCTCGCATCCATTACGAAGGGCTGAACACGCGACCAAGCTAATAACCAATGTGTCTTTCACATCTTGTCGTTTCCTTTTGTTGAGTCAAGTCAGGACACAGATTGTTCCCTGTTTTTGGTCGAGCTTCGAGCAGACCATTTTGGAACTGAAAAAAAGAGAACGTTTTCGTCAGTCATTCTTGTGGACATTATGCTGGTATTCGATTCGGAAATGTGGGAAGTCTCGTTCAATATGTCGCGAAAACCGCCATATTGCAGGAAATGGAACTAACATTTACATGATGTTCGTGGGCTTTTCTCTCTGTGTGGCATATGTTATCCTACGAGCGATACTGCGCCCGACACGGTTTTTTCGTGGAGGACACAAGACTTTTCCTTCTGCAGGGCCTGGGTGTTCATGAAGTTCACGAGGCAGGGCGAACCTTGGCTGGAGATAATGAGACTCTTTCCATTGCGGAAGACACTGTTCATCATCCTTCTTGGACAAAGAACAGAGATCCTTCTTGGACCAAGAACAGAAATCCTTCCTGGACAAAGAACATAGATTATTTCTGGACAAAGAGCAGACAGACATCACACCAAAAGATGAGCCAAGTCTCTTCCAGGATTTCGTGCAAAAACGATTCCTTTAGGGAACGAAAGAAGCATGCTTTGATAACAACGAATGCCTCTGATATAGTGTTTAAGAATGTGATTTTTTTTTTTTGATGAAGGATCACGGACAAGTTTTAGCATTTAGCTGTTTTCATGATCATGCATGTAATCTTTATTATATAAATCGTTGCCTCGAACAAAAGCCATCTTTGTCCCCATTGGTGACACGAAATATGTTTTTGGGGAGCAGAGGACCTGAACACATCTTTTTGCCTTTTGATCAGCTTGTAGTGGGCATGCGTAGACAGCATGCACGAAGAAACTGGCCACTTTCAATGAAATGTTTTGCACACCTTTTTGGGGGGAAAATGTCACATTTCCGATACTATTCATATCTCTCTCTTCTCAGGTGAACGATGCATGACATTGGCGATGATGTTGTACAGAGTGTGAATTGTAAAATGTGGGGGTCACAGAATGGTCGTGGTCAAATGCGCGCTGTGTTTGGTCTCTGTCAAAACTACACAGCTAGCCATAACCGGAAAGCGAGTGCTTCAAGCACAACAGAACTGGCATCGAGAAAATGATCGAATGTATTTCACTGGATCCATGCATGTCGGAATTGCTTGAACGAAGAAACCATAGAAAATCATGTTTTACTCAAAGATGAGTGTACATTAAGCATCTTAATTAATGTTATCAGGACAATAAGTTGCTCCTGTGCTTATAATATCCCCATGCATGTATGTATGTGTGTGTGTGATTGTGTGTGTGTGTGTGTGTGCGCGCGCGCGCCCGCGTGCGTGCGTGTGTGCGCATGTACTTTTTCAAACGCTCGAATCCGTTCCGATAGCAGTATAAATAAGATATGAATCGATGTAGAGGATTCAGTAGTTTTAGAGTTTAAGTGTGAATTTTGGCTTAGCCCGCAATGCCTTTATTCTGTTGTGACATTGATGGGATTATATCTGTACTGTACAGTACTGCCTGAAAGTGGGAACATGCAAACACGTGTGTCATTGGATCAAGAAATCAGAGAAAATGGACTGATCCTAATATTTAGGTGATAACGTTCTCGCACACCTTGAAATTATTTTTCCTGTACGTAGTTGAAATTGTTGACGTTCGTGGGCAAGCCTCGTGGACTTTTAATTACAAAACTAGATTAGTTACTTGATAAAACGCTCGAATGACCTTCAATGCGGACCAGGCCTGCATTCATCTGATTTTCTTCAAAACATCATGAGATATGAAGTGAATGTTTCCTAATCAATTGCTGTTCTTTTTAGACCGGTATGTTATTATTGTAATGAGAAGGAAAAAAACCCGGAAAACTAAACTTTTGTTGTGAAATTATTTTACAATGGTAAAACCGGTCCTTGTTTGAGCATAAATGGACTTGGTAACCGTTGATATAAATTTTACTTATTTTCGATACATACAGAAGAATGTTTCTTTACTCATGATCAAAAGTTTGTACTTACTTGAACATTAATTTTCAATAGTTCCACACCACCTTCCTAGGGATAAAACCTGATGCAGGAAATGACTTGGGTTGGACAGGTTGTGAGTGAACTGCATTAAAGTTGCCTGGATACAGGCATCCGACAGTGGTGTTGCAACAATGAAATGGCCATAACAAGTTTCATTGGAGAGTCGCTTTATTTTGTTATCATTCGCTTATCAAAGGAGTTGATCATCCTTGTGTGTGTGTGTGTGTGTGTGTGTGTGTGTGTGTGTGTGTGTGCTCGCGCGAGTGTGTGCATGTGTAATTAGAGAGAGAGAGAGAGATAAGGGGGGAGGTGTCCATCAGAGTTTAAACGTGCTTATTTATTTGTTTATTTGCATAAATTTATTTATCTATCTCCGTGTCAACAATATGTGCATGTATGTATTTTCGCCAGTCGTTTCATATCCTCTGTCATGTAAAATGAGCTAACAAGGCTATGTGTGCATTCTGCATACAGGCCTACCTGACAAGGTATCAGTGCATCCAAGAATGTGAAAGATTAAGGATGGTCACAGATAACAGATTTTTTTTTTCGGTTAATTAAAAAAAGGGCGAGTGTCTATGTGGCAACGTTTTTAGACGGCGAAATGGAGACATTTTTTGTGCTTAAAATTGCAACTTATTTAGGACTGGTGACATATTTAAATGCTTAGTTCTTTGTTTCAATTAGAACTGAACTTTCGATAACATGTGCCTTTATAGTCTGTGCCTTCAAACTGAACAATCAATGCCTCGATCTGCAGTTCTTGACTTGTTTGGTATTGCTGATGTGAGATGTTAACGTTACCGATTTGTCTGTTTCTCTTATCTTTAAAAAAAAAAAATCTTCCCTGAAAATAATGTGTGTGTGTGTGTGTGTATGTGTGTGTGTGTGTGTGTGTGTGTGTGTGTGTGTGTGTGTGTGTGT
Organism: Babylonia areolata; assembly: GCF_041734735.1. Classification (NCBI taxonomy): domain Eukaryota; kingdom Metazoa; phylum Mollusca; class Gastropoda; order Neogastropoda; family Buccinidae; genus Babylonia; species Babylonia areolata. The sequence goes on from NC_134876.1 coordinate 84,539,099, forward strand.
GTGTGTGTGTGCGTGCGTGCGCGCGCACGCGCAGTCATATTAGTTTTTTAATGCCATTATTTTATCGTTTTAATTGCCTACTCTTCATCTTGTACTGTGTTTCTTTTCTTCTTCCTCGTCGTTACAGTGTTAACTGATGAACCTGTTTGCAGAGCACGTCATTGGTCTGAATACACGTAATGTTGTACAATTTGTTCAAAAATTGTCTCGTGTGTATACGTGTACAAGCGCGCGTGCGTGTGTGAACAATAGAATATCTCGTGTGTGTGTGTGTGTGTGTGTGTGTGTGTGTGTTCGTGCATCTGCGTGTGCATTTTGTTTGAGTGTGCGTCTCTCTCTCTCTCTCTCTCTCTCTCTCTGTGTGTGTGTGTGTGTGTGTGTGTGTGTGTGTGTGTGTGTTCATGGAGACAGGAATAGTTCGCGAGCAGACTAAAAACACTTCAACTTACTTTTCTCGGGAAAGGGAGAGGGAACACTTGGGCTTTATGTTCTTCGCTGGGTTCCGTTTATATGCTTTGTACAGTCTGCGAAAAAAAAGTGTGATTATTAACATAACGATTATTTAAATGAATAAATACCCGATTTCTGAAATAAAACAAGAGACTTATTAAAAATAGATAAACAAAAAAACAAAAAAAAGAATAAATAAATGAGTCGTCAGCGACATCGAGACAAGGGAAACAACTCCACTACCTTGGGGGTGCACGATGTAAAGGGAGAGAAACAGTCCTAATGCATTTGCGAAGAACTTCACGAGTTACAATTCTTTATACACCGTACATTATTTTTTTGGGGGAACGAGAGCAAATCCATATGCAGGAACGTGCGTGAAAAAAAGAATATATATATATATATATATATATATATATATATATAGAGAGAGAGAGAGAGAGAGAGAGAGAGAGAGAGAGAGAGAGAGAGACAGAGAGAGAGAGAGACAGAGACAGAGACAGATACACAGGCAGGCAGAGACAGACAGACAGACAGACCGACAGACACAGAATATCAATACACTGGCGAGCGTACACACAAATGCTACAGTCAGGCAATCAGTACGAATTTTAATGTTTAAAAAAGATCATAGAGCAAATCGATTTTTAAAAATCCAGTGATCATGATAACCAGACGATTCAAAGATTCTCTTGCTCACATGAATCTGAATGTTAATGTATATGCAGAACATTGTAGATTCTCTAACACACACACACACACACACACACACACACACACACACACACACACACACGCACGCAGGCACACTACATATATATGCACGCGCGCGCGCATACACAAACACACAAAGGTGTGCGTGCACACACCCTCTTGCATATACACCCACGCATATACTTACATCCATCCAAACACTTACAAACGTTCACACGCACAAACACAATCGCACGCACAGAGACACAAATGAACTCGCACTCTTCGTTTGCGCTCTTTTTAACATACACAGCCTTGACTGAGCATGCACATCCACATGGCTCATTGTATCTGTTGATCGAATGCCGGCTCAAGTTAGCATATCCCTGTGCGTTTAAAGAAGAACTTTTCACGTGTCCGTTCTTCAAGTTTCAACTTTCAAGTTTTAATTATCCTTTCACTCCTACTGGAGTATGGAGGATTACTGCAAAATAATCTTTTCATGCCCGGAACAAACATTTCCAAATACACAACAATGTCACATAAAAGTTGAGAAAACACATTGTCTTTTAACTCCAAAAGTGTAGCTAGGCAACATTTGCAAATCTAATCATCTTACTTACCGCTAAAATTACTTTTTTGCCTCCTTTGAGCATAGTACAAAAATTGAAAACCGATTTTGGAGACAAATATTTTTAGGAACATATCTATTTCGTAACTGATCATAATTGGGGCATTCCATTATAAAATGAAACTCATCCCCAATCACAGACATGTTACAAACCTTACAAAGCCGTAATTCATTGGTATGCCTTTGTGTCTCCAGGTTCCTATTTCCAACTTATGATTACTACTTCGAAATCTGAAGAAGCTGATAACGTAATTATCAGGCATTTGACATATATTTTTCTCTACCAAATCCACTTTTGAAATTTCGATAAAACAAACATTTACCACTCGCCTCTGGAGCATGTATCCATAGAGTTTGTGTGCGGAGATTTCGTTCTTGGATCGTTTCTCTCGTTATTGCACTGACCCTTTGCCTTACACGGTAAAAAAACACAAACCTATCGCATGGAGGTAATGCCCCAAGCATGAAGACGTAGAAGCACACACACACACACACACACACACACACACACACACACACCTAAATATATAAATATGCACCCGTTATTGAAAATAAGAAAACCATATGACTCGATTAAAAAAGTGTCATTCTCACTCCATATTCTGAGAGAGATACAAGTATATCTTTAAATATTTTTAAAAAAAGTAAAATCAACATGCCAAAGACCTAAAATGAGTTTTAGTCATCACAGTAGAAACGGAATTGGAACTCATGAAGAAAATATCGCTCACTGCCATTCCATCAGACATACAATAACATACATATGGAGAGAGAAGAAAAAAACCACCTGACAAATCGGTAGCATACAATAAACATTTTTAGAAAAGGTTATATAACACACGAGTATTCATATCTGATGAGTTGTAAAAAGTAAATAATTGAAACATTGCGTCTATCTCATTTCTCGGCCTCTGCCGATGGTTTCAGTAAGAAAAATACGACGGAACTGGAGTTAAATGGACTACAGAACACATAGCCCCTTTCCACCACCTCCTTTTTACAACCCCTCCCACCCCATTAACCGAGCTTTTTCTTTCTTTGTTTGTGTGTGTGTGTGTGTGTGTGTGTGTGTGTGTGTGTGTGTGTGTGTGTGTGTGTGTGTGTGTGACGTTGTTGTCTTCTTTTCCTACCTTGTTGTATAATTATATCCAATGAGTACACACACAGATGGATGTTAATTATCAAGCAAGCCAGTGAGTAAGCAAGAGAGAGAGAGAGAGAGAGGGAGATTCTTCAAGAGGTACAGACAAAATGATGTCAAACGTTTCCCCTACACCCTCCATAATTCCCCCATAACTGCAGCCACCCGATGGAAAAAAAAAAAAAAAAGCCATCAATATTTCCCTCAATATAATTCGTCAGTTTGTTATCTCGCACTTGTCCCCATCCGTTGGCAAGGATAGAGACAACAGCAGCACACGAGTATTGGTCAGTAGCATGAACTTCTCTGCCAGATTTCAGTTCAGTTCACGATGAACACACACACACACACACACACACACACACACACACACACGCACGGCTTTGACTATCACTGTGCCACACACAAACTTGGGTTTTTGTCAATGGAAAATATTCACACACAGTTGTTGTTTTTTTTGTTTTTGTTTTTTCTTCTTTTTTTTCTTTTTTTTTTTGGATAGCATAAAACCTTCAGCCATTTCTTCAACCTACTCATCTCCGCGGAGTCTGGTGAGAAGAACGCACCATTGCCTTGAGGGGTTTGGAGATAAATGCTCCAAAAATCAGCTTGGTCACATTTCAGAATGTCGTCTTTTATAGAACGAAAATAAAATATCGACCCGTCTAACACAATCACACATTCAGCATTTCAAGATCTTCCATCGGAGATCTTTGATTCACCATTCAAAAAGAAACATATTGTTCAAGACGCCCTCTTTTTCTGCGTGTATGTGTGATTTGGGTGTATTTGTCTCTATGTATGTATGCATGTGTGTGTGTGTGTGCGCGCGCGCGTGTGTGTGTGTGTGTGTGTGTGTGTGTGTGTGTGTGTGTGTGTGTGTGTGTGTGTGTGAGCGTGTGCATGTGCGTGTACATATGTGTTTTCGAGCAGATACTCTGGTCGAGGACTGGCCTAAGACACGGTTTCCGATTGTGGACAGCATGATTGGACCATGCGGAAAAAAGACACTTCTCGATGCAGCAAAACAAGAGTAATTCTCCCCCCACACCCCCACTGCCCCCCCTCCCTCCCCCCAAAAAAACAAAAAACAACAGAAAAAAGCCTAGTGCATGCACACAGCAACCCGTCTCATCACTTTAGACGACGGAGTCTCGAAGCGGCAAAAGGTCACTGAAAGACTCGGGCCGACTGAGGGGCGCACGGTCCTGATCCGGGCTGATGCCCTGACTGGGTCTTAGAGGTTCCGGACTGACTCCCTCACTGGGCCTCAGAGGTTCCAGACGGAAACTCCCAGGGTAGAAGAGACTCTCTTCACTGGCAGGGCTCAGGTCCAGGAAGAAGGGCGGCTCTGGCGATGATGGCGTGCTGGTGTGGGGGTGAGGGTCAGGGTCAAGAGGCGTGGAACTCCTCCTGGAGGAAGAGGAGGAGGACAGGCGTGGGGCTGGACACCGGGGTTCTGCTTTCATGTTAGGAGACACGGGGGATGGCGGGGAGCAGCGTCCGGGGGAGTGACTGTTCGCGCCGACCAGATCGTTCTCACTGTCCGACCCCGCGATTCGGTAATACTGGCTGTTAAACTCCTCGCTCCCTCTCCGCCTGCCAGAGTCTACTTCCTCGTCTATCCCCACCAGCCGGCTGTTCTCAGACACGGGGGAGACGGCCGGGGAAGATGACCTCGCAGCTCCTGCTCCTCCTCCTCCTTCTCCTCCTCCAGACCCCCTCCGCGTGGAGGACGGTGGTAACTTCTCCTCCCTGAACGCTCCGCACGAACCCCGAGTGCAGGCGGTGGTGAAGAGGTCGTTGAAGTTCTCACTGTCCGGGGACTTGCCGAAGAAGAACTGCTGACCAGCGGAGGCCCGCCGCCCGAAGGACGACACTCCCTGCTGAGGAGGAAGAGGAGGAGGGCCCGGCGTGGACTTTTGTCGGTTCAGCACTCGCCTGGGTGGTGAGGATCTCATGTAGGTCTTCACTTTGCTCACCGGGTGGGACGGAGGCTTGTCGGAGGCAGGCGACTGCGTCTCCGCTTGGGAAGGCAGCTGCGGCTGTGGAGCTTTGTCTGCGGGTGAAGATGTGGGCAGGGGTTGTGGAGGAGGGCGAGGATGATGAGGTGGTGGGGGTGTTGGGTGTTGGGGTGGCGGTTCCTTGCCCATGGCCAGCAGGATGTGGCGCAGCGTGGTGCTGATGTTCTTGACGTCAGAGCACAGCACGTCTAGCCGCTGCTCCAGCTTGTCCACGGAGCTCCGTGTGCCCTCCACCTCCCTCTGCAGGTGCTGCACCAGCGTCTGGGAGGTCTGCGAGTCTTCAGAACTCTGCCGGTTACCTGGGGGAAAAAGTATAACTATATATACATATATATATATATACATATGTGTCCGCGTGCGTGCGGATGTAGGTCTGTTTACGTTATTTATCCCCTCAATTTAATATACTATTTTTTTTTTATCGTTCGTTCCGTCTTTCTGCTGCTGGAAATCCAATGAATCGCACACTGTTGACAGCTAGTGATGAAATAAACGCTGTTTTTTTTAATCATTCAGTAAATGTAACGAACGTGTAAGTTATCATTATATATATATATATATATATATATATATATATATATATATATATATATATATATATATATATATATAATTATAGTTACAGTAAGTTTTATTATTATCATCTAGTGACTTATGTATGTTATCGCTGAAGTGGGAGTGTGGATGTTTTGAAAGTGGCACAACGTTATCTGGGCTTTCAGACCATGTGGGAGAATAGACCTTGAACAGAAGAATAATGTGCAATATGCAGGATGAATGTACAATGGAATATGTCTAATGCTAACGTCCATATTCTAAATATATTTCTGTTTAATAATTACGATGTAATAATTAATTGCAATGTTTTTAAAAGCGAATATGTGAAATGCTTTTATTTGAGAACATATGTTTATTACTCTTGTTTAATCAAGTTATCCGCGTGTGTTGGGTGGGTGGGTGGGGGGCGGGGGGGCGGTTGTGTGCTGATTATCTGGTTGTGGTTTTCCGCAATTCATCTTTATTCTTATCTTATCTGTCTATTATAATCAATATGCAGTATAGTAGGCTATGTTTATAATTATATTCAAATAATGTTTCTTAATTCTTTCTGTTTTTACATTAAGAATACTAGTTATTACCTGCAGTGTGTGGATGTATGTATTAAACGATGTATGTGATATTTTTTACATTTGTATCTTCGTAATATTTGTAGGGGCTGTTGTTGGCTTTTACATTTATGGTCCCCATGTTGTTTACTTGTCTATGTTGTGATAATGCACCTGACCAAATTTCTCCAGTTGGAGATAAATAAAGTTATTCTTCTCTAATCTTATCTTATCTTAAGAACACACCACCGATACGTACTAAGATAGGGCCTGGCAGGGCGAACGGCGCTGTCCTTGACGGACGAGGTCTGAGAACGTCCCCCGGGAGTGATGCCTGACGACAGCGTCCGGAGGTAAGCGGGACTGGTGCCTCCTCCCTCCCTCACGCCCACTCCTCCTCCTCCTCCTCCCGTGTCCCTCCCCCCTCCTCCCACCACCGTCACTCTTCGGAGCGGTAGGAGGGGGGTGTCCCTTGGCTCTGACGATCTGGAAGACAGTGTCAATGCTGAGTATTAAACTCATTTTCTCGTTTTTTTTTAACGCTCGTTTTTTAAGTACTGTATGCCCAGAAACAGTTTTTAGATTTCCATTATACATTATAGATAAACAGATATATACATAATTATATATACAAAGACGAATTTCAAAATTTGTCTTTACTAGACAATATCTTTCAGAATGAATCCCTGCTTGTCATTCTACACGTTATACATATCATCTCCTGAAAAACTCCACTGGGACCTGTCGTTATAATACACTTTCTTTTTCCAGAAATGGTCTCGATATTTGTCGTTATACATTTTATACTAAAAATAAATAAATAAATAAATAAAAGTTTCGAGACGTGTCATAATATGTAATAATCATATCCAAGAACAGATTCTAGCCGACATTAAGTAAAACATGATACTCTCCTTCGGGCAGTATAGTAAGTCAGAATGAGTGACAGGCACAAAGCGTCACAGTAACATAATATATAGGCCTACCTTCTGCGTCTTCAGGAGTAATGAAGTAATGAAGCAAACAGCATTGATAGACTATGTGATGGGGAAGACAGACAGAGAGAGAGGGGGAGAGAGAGAGAGGGAGAGGGAGAGAGACAGAGAGAGAGAGAGAGAGAGAGAGAGAGAGAGAGCAACGCCTTACCTCCGGAATGAAAAATACATGAATATAAATATTTTACAAGGAAGAAAAATAAACTAATATCATACACAAGTTTTATCAACTGATATCAATGCAAAAAAAAAAAAAAGACATCGGTTTGTGTCAGTTAGACATTAAAAAAGGGAAAAGGAAGAAAGAAGATAACGAAGAAGGAGAAGAAGAGAAAGAAGACACGACATGAGGTATGAAAAAGAAATACTCAAAGGCAGCTTTACAGTGAAGTCACCCCAGACAATGGTCTTTCATTTAAAAAAGGCCCACATAATTATGTGTGTAGGTCTACTCGTCTGTTCCTTTGTTATTCTAAATATCTTATTGTTTGCTCTCTACTGGTGTGTTCTCTGAACTGCGAGATGTACAGTGATGTCAAACACATGATACTTGTTTCGATTTAAAAGCACACATTTCTAACTGTAAACTCGTTTATACATGTATTCATAATTCCTACCCATTCCCATCTCTCATTCGACTATCAAAACATCAAAAGGTTTGATTTCTTTTTTTTTTTCTTTTTTTTTAAAGTAAGTATACTTAATATACAGCTTACTTGAAAGAATACCCAGAGACATGAAGGGAAACAAATCCATGCTCAAATTTAATCAACAAAAACAGGAACAGGAAGAAACAAATGCGTACAAACACACGCATACACAAATATAGTTCCTTCCATACTAAATAGGTATACATGCATGCAGTTCCTGACACAAAACTTTCCAGGAAAATTGTTCCTACGACGAAGAAAATTAAATGCATGCAAGCAGAAATTACCGTGCCATATTCGGTAGAGAGTATCTCTATCGCGGATTAAAAAAAAAAGAAGCTGAAAGGCATAGAAAATCGGCTGCATTGATGAGAAATACATAAATACCGAAGTCCCTGTGAAGTTCATGCACATGTTTTCCAGACGTATGTTATAATCAAGGAAACACGTTCTTGCCATAAAAATATCATAAGCAGTCAATATATACTTCCTTTCTAAAGACAGCTGTATGTCATCACAGAAACAATACTTAAAAATATCGACAAGTTTACCTTTTGTTTTCATGAACAGACCAACAGCTTTTAATTCTAAAGACATGCATGGGTTTTTCTTTTCTTTTCACAAATTACATGCAGAGACCTTTAAAACAAAATGGAGAAAACCATACGCACAATACCAGTAACAGAATAACGTACCAGTTTTGACACACTGAAACGAAGGTCCTTTCAGAACACTCCAAGGGAGACGAAACGGGTGCACATTATCTTTTAAAGCATGACAGAACACCAACAGGTCATTTGTGCATTGGCCCAAACAGCGAACGGATCATCACAAAGATGAAAGCAAGAGATTGAAAGTGATGAAAGTAGGTGAATGGATGATTAGCGGCTGAATAGTCATTACGTTTGCGAGTGACTACGTGAAAGATTAGTGAGAAATAGACTAAGGGAGAGGGAGAGACACTGGCACTGACGTATTTTATTGTCCATGAAGCAGTTACGACCTGTAGACAAGGGGGATAATAATTTCATTCAGCAATAATATAAGCAGAGCTGAATGCTCATAGACATCAGAGAAACCTGCGCACCAAATTGCGCATGCCCACCATACATTCACACACACACACACACACACACACACACACACACACACACACACACACACTCACTCACTCACTCACTCATTGACACACACGCACGCGCGAACGAGCAGAAACTGACTTGATCATCACGAGATTAACCAGTTCCTTGTTCAAATATCTGCTTCTGCAATGAATTTCGCTGAACGTGTAAAATCATTTCCGTTGTTGTTCGAAAACAGATCAGAAACACTGTTTGCACAGAGGTGATACGTACAAGACGTTACTGGATTACAAAGCTTGTTTTTATCTGCATAAGCAACACAAAGGAATAAAACATTCTCTTTTGGGGGGAATCATTTCTGCATGATGTGTAAATAGTGTCACGTAAGTATACTTGATTTTGGAAACCATAGCTTGCAGTTTATTTAATTAACTTGCTTACCCTCAGCATAATCTTGATAAACTGTGTGCCGTTTATTTGTAATTACAGTTAAATGGGGGTTTTTTTCTGCCTGAAAAAAAAAACTTTCACATGAACAGAAATAGTTATGTTGATCACTAGTGTCAACATTATTTTTACTTCCAACATGAAATGAATCGATCTTTGGACTCGGTCCTAAAACCGTACTCACAACCAGCACCTTCGCGGAGCCAAACAATTCAGAAGTCATTTCCAGTTAAGTCTTCTGTCCATCTGATAACCAGTTAAAATGACCAAATTCATGCCGTGGAAAAGAATGTTTCATGTGCTTGTCTGCGCTGCATATTATTGGCATTGGTAACTTGATTATTTCCAAACAATATTTAATGCTTTTGAGAGATAGATAAACAGATAAGAGAAAGAGATGTAAACAGACAGAGACGGAGAAAGACACAAACGGAGACAGTCACACACACACACACACACACACACACACACACACACACACACACAGATATATATATATATGTAGAGAGAGAGAGAGATGGGGAAGGGGGTACACCGACAAAATGCATATTTCCAAACATCACGAAGGGGCTCCACAATGATACACACTTCCAAACACAATACCGACACTCATGCTGTATAATTCCACTTCGAGTTCCGGCTTGCATGAGCGATCTTAGCATGCACTAAGTTTTGCTGCAAGATATAATAATATGTATATAGGTGGTCAGAATTTACTACACCTCAGCGCATGCAACGATCACTGGTATAAGGCGGCCCATGAAAATTGCATGCACGACTGGAGATAGAGAACACACAATGTCAACATCCACACACACACAAACACATATATATATAAAGAAAAGCACGATGGGACAGAGAGGGTGTGGGTGAGAAGAAGGATGAAAGGTAGAGGGGGGAGTACCTGCCAGCAAAACTGCTGGATCTGAACAAACGACCGATTCTAGACTCACGAAGATTCCTAGCCAGTCTGCATGGGCATGGACACATAGGCACTGTTACTTCATTCAGTTAGGACAAAATAACATAACTGGATTTTTTTTTTTTGTGTGTGTGTGTGTGTGTGTGTGTAAAAGACAAGTCAACAACAGAAAAGAGACCTGGTTGATATGTAGGAGAATACAGAAAAAATAGACAAACTGTTAGCACACACACACACACACACACACACACACACACACACACACACACACACACACACACACACACACACACACAGAGAGACTGCTGTATTGCAAATCTTGCAATAGCATATGAATTGTAATAGCAAAATGATAACAATCAATGTGAATAATATTGCAAGGTGGCGAACAGCTATATCATTAGATATCATCATCCCATTTACAGTAGATTATGATAGCTTACTGATTGTATCTTCTGGATTTCTGCACAATGCTACTTTCAGAATTTTTTTTCTGAAGTCGAGAGGATCTTTAACAAGCTATGTATTCACACAAAGGAATATATATATATATATATATATATATATATATATATATATATATATATATACACATCTCACAAAGTATGCAATTTATTATCCCAAAACGTATATCTAGTCATATTAGAAGACACTGGTGTGAATGATTTGCACAAACGGAAGCTCATGTGTGTGTGTTTTTTAACTGTGTTGGTACTGTATCTTTAAGAAATATCACACCACATGAAACGTTTGAATTCATTGCACTGTGTTTTAACTTAAATGCATTTCAGCATAGAACCAAACTATTAAGCTTTGTGCCCAACATGACACATTCAAAACAAAACATAGACTAAAAAAAGGATTTGCGATCATATCTGAATCATAATAGTAAACGTTAAACAAAAAAATGATGTGCTGTTCTTATTGATATTACAATATAATAGAAATAGTTTTTAGTCTCTCTCGTGGTTTTGCATCCAATCGCAAAATTGTGGTAGCTTACATTACTTGTTAAAAATTATCAAAATACCAGCATGCTAACACAAACAAAAATAAATGTTTCTGACACACATTCCACAAACTCCGTACAGTTAATTCTACAGGTGCGCAAGTGCAGGTGTTAAACGTGCCTCTATGTGCTCTATAGTCACCAGAAGCTCTACTGTGTTCAGAATAAATAAATGCAAAGAACTTCTGAACACCGTCAATGAATATCAAATGTGTGCGTGCGATTCTTAAACGAATCACAAGGAATTTACTATTTTCTGCTATGATTTTCAAAAGAAAAAAAAATGATATGGTTTCGATTGCAGAAAAACACATAAACCAATTTTTAGTTGTAATTGTTGTTGTGGGTTATGTGGGTTATTCAAGATGCAAAATATGGTGAAAACAAAATAAAAGTGGTAAGAAAAAAAATGTAGCGACTACACGAACACGCCCTCCCTCACCTCAGACCACCGATGATGTCTCCATTAGGGAAGCTGGGCCGGCTTCCCTGGAACTTGGTGAGGAGCGGGGACGTGGAGGACGAGTGGTCAGTGTGCTCCGTCGTCTCTATCTCCTCATCGTCCGCCGCGGGGGGTCGCTTGGAAGTTGAGGTGGTGGTGGTGGTTGTCGTGGTGGTGTTGGTGGTGGGGGTCGGGTGATGGATGGTCGGCTTCTTCTCACCCTCCTTCTTCTCCGCCTCTTTGTTGTCGTTGTCGCTGCCGTTGCTGATGGCGTCCTCTTCATCCTCAGAGATGACTGGCAAGGTGTTGATGGCCGGCAGCAGGGTGTCGTCATCCTGCGGGTCAAGAGACAGGGGAGTCAAAAGGGAATCATTCTTCGTTCTACGGGTCAAGAGACAGGGGAGTCAAAAGGGAATCATTCTTCGTCCTACAGGTCAAGGGACAGGGAAGTCAAAAGGGAATCATTATTCGTCCTGCAGGTCA
>NC_134876.1:84556173-84561173 GCF_041734735.1 Babylonia areolata
GCACTTCAATATTTTTTTTTTCAGAGTGTGAAACAGATATGACAATACAAACATTGTGTCTTTGTAACAACAGTAACAAAATGTCCTTTACAGCATGCTGTCGGATAAAATTTCATTTTCAAAAAGAACGTTTAGATTAAAGGAAGTAAATTCAAGAAAAAACATTTATGAAAACCAGAAAGAACCGGCAGTACAATGCATGCATTTATGACATAATAAGTGCATGAAATAATCAAATCGGATTTAACTACACATTGAAAATCTAACTTTGCATTAAAATTCAAGATGCTTATAACTATCGTTCTATCAAGGGAAAGGTAAAGCCAGCTTATTGTCAGTATGGAAGTGGAAAGGAGAGAGGAGGAGAATGTTTGTCATATCAACGATAGCTTTACAAGTCAACTTATTCTGCATAAGACATGCTTTAATGGATACTTTCGAAAATATGAGCTTGCAGTTGTCCAGAAGACATTCAGAAAGAGATGGAAAGTTTCAGTTTTCAGTTTCACTTTCTCAAGGAGGCGTCACTGCGTTCGGACAAATCCATACACGCTACACCACATCTGTTGAGCAGATGCCTGACCAGCAGCATAACCCAACGCGCTTAGTCAGGCCTTGAGTGCATGCTTACATATTTGTGTACCTATGAAAGTGGATTTCATTTTACGTAATTTCGCCAGAGGACAACACTCTCGTTGCCATGGGTTCTTTTTCAGTGCGCCAAGTGCGTGCTGCACACGGGACCTCGGTTTATCGTCTCATCCGAAAGACTAGACGCTCAGTTTGATTTTCCAGTCAAACTTAGGAGAAAGGGCGAGAGCGGGATTCGAACCCACACCCTCACGGACTCTCTGTATTGGCAGCTGAGCGTCTTAACCATTCTGCCACCTTCCTCCTCAATAGAAATAGAAACATGAATAGAAAATTAGGTCAACAGATTTTGTGCGTGGAAAAAAATCACAAAATAAGCACGTAGTAACATGTCAAATCAAATCGTAAAAAAGAAGAAATGGCATTCCCAAATCTCTGAAACAAACCGTGATAATAAATCTCAAGAAAAAAAAAATCATGGCAATTGACAGGATACTGGATAAAACGGTGAAAATAAAATGAATCAGAAGGAAGAGAAAAAAAAAAAAACGTGCATAAACTGAATCTTCTGGATACGTGAAGCAGTCTTACCCGGGTCCTTCTGAACAGGCGAGGGAATCGTGGAGGTGTAGTTGGCTGGAGAGAGAACGGGCACTTTATCATGAGGTACTATGACCAGAGGAAGGGAGATAACCTGCTACCCGAGGGTGGAAACGCACTTAAGGATTATGTACCATTTGCCGTAGAAGAAAAACAGAATGCCGGAAAGGAAGCGCAAGGCTGGCCGGGGTGTACCAAACTATTGTGTACCCCTTCCAGAGGAAAAAAAAAAAAACACCCAACTTATAGTGGGTGATTTTCAGCTAAATCCCGCCAAACTGTTGGAAACGACTCAAAATTGTAGTTTTCGTTTCGTTTTGGTTTGTAACATTTGTATTTGTATTTGTATTCCTTTTTATCACAACAGATTTCTCTGTGTGAAATTCGGGCTGCTCTCCCCAGGGAGAGCGCGTCGCTACACTACAGCGCCACCCATTTTTTTGTAATTTTTCTTGCGTGCAGTTTTATTTGTTTTTCCTGTGGAAGTGGATTTTTCTACAGAATTTTGCCAGGAACAACCCTTTTGTTGCCGCGGGTTCTTTTACGTGCACTATGTGCATGCTGCACACGGGACCTCGGTTTATCGTCTCATCCGAATGACTAGCGTCCAGACCACCACTCAAGGTCTAATGGAGGGGGAGAAAATATCGGCGGCTGAGCCGTGATTCGTACCAGCGCCCTCAGATTCTCTCGCTTCCTAGGCGGACGCGTTACCTCTAGGCCACCACTCCACTATGCCCATTCCATTAAATCAACAGAATATCATTATCTCTTTTTAAATCATTGGTTCAAGCGTTTGATGGCAGAAGTGAAATTAAGCATGATTCAGAACATGTCTGCATTATGCAAGTTCCTTTTATTAATGATCTGAAAAAGCTTGAAGTTTCAGACTGTGTTGAATGCCATTTGTAAGGAAATGGCAACGAACAGTCAAACATCAATTCCAAAACCCTACAAACTGTGAAATATAATACCAAGAAAAGTGTAACGGAAATTATACGAACATGTAGAGAATATTATGTAACTACATACGTCTAGAGCTTCTTTTCCTCAGTGACATAAAATTAGCCAGAGTAAAATCGAAGTCCCGATTTTATTGTGCAGAGAGGTAAGGTTCGAACAACATCGAAATCGTAAAAAAAAGGTAAATTTTCGTCCTTGGTCGGTAAACCTTTTCTCGTCCAAGAAACACCGCAAAAGATGAATGTTTCTTTGGATTTCTCTGATTAGCGTAGAAGACCATAACATAGCTGTGTTGACATACATGGTTTCCACGTTTTCTTTTTCTCTTCAAAATTAAACTCCAGCGTGTGTATGGGTGAATTTTCTTAACAGTTGTTGAAATATTATGCACCGAGTCGAAAGGAACAAGGTCTTTTTTGTTTGTTTTTTAATCAGTGGTTGTTCTTTTTTCACACACCACGGTTACTTAGCGTGAACTTAGTCTTTCCGATTGAATAAATTTAGTCGGGCTAGAAAATTGCTGGGGGAAATATTCGGGAACAAAAACAGCGCTTTTAGAGAATACTAAATCACATTAATAAATATTTTGTAATCCTGCCCTTTAAATGACGACACAGTATTGCCAAGATTTCTCAAAAAAAGCAAAACTGTGACCCTTATCATATATATATATATATATATCACTATGCTGGTGGACTGTGGATGACACCAAACATCTGGATTTGGATTAGGATTAAGCTTGTGTCCTATGGATAGGACTGAGCTTGTGGATAAGATATAGGACCAAGCTTGCGGATAAGGAATACGACTAAGCTTGTGGATTAGCAATATATAAAGGTTGTGTATTCAGGATTAGTAACTAATATTTAGGGGATATGGGTAACACCACAGTACGCACAAAACGTACCTAGAGGCAGCAGTGAACGACCAACATCCTACATGCAGTCTGCCGTCACACTATCGGGAGCTGTGCACGTTACTGTGGAGACTAAGAACACAGAAGGACGGGCACACAACGAATATACTGAGGGTCAAGCGGTACTGGAACACTTTGAATAACAGGAAATGCATCCAAGTTCTTAAGCGCACACACAGAGAAGAGCTAAGTACGAGTATGTCTCTCTCATCCATACATTCGTCCCCGTCTCTTTCACACACACACACACACACACACACGCACACACACACACACACACACACACACACACACACACACACACACACACACACATACACACACATACACACACATACACACACACAAGCATACACACATACACACACACACACACACATACACACACACACACAACACACACACACACACACACACACACACACACACACACACACAAGTAGATATTTCCATTCAGTCCAAGCATTCAGTTACCAACATCTTTCTCGAAGAAAAAGAAATACCACATAAAAAAAAAAATCCCAAAGAAACAACATAAAGGTAAAAACAACAAACAAACAACAACAAAATAGCACAACAAAATAATAATCCAAGTGATAAAAGCAAGTCTTGCTATGGTTAGTGTTATTTTCATGATGTTCGCCTCAAAACCGAAAACAACTCTTAAAAAAAAAAAAAAAAAAAAAAAAAAAAAAGCACACGCCTAAAAAAATATATTTACTACCACAAGGAAGCATCTGTATTCTTTTACATCTTTATCCATAAAAACAAACAAAAAACAATGAACAAAAAAAAAAAAACAAACAAACGAAAAAAGCCACGTCTTTCTAAAGCTTCTAGACCACTGTTAATATTTCTTCAAAAAAAAAAACAAAAAAAAAACAACCGCAACACATGTCACCAACCGCAACCATAACACTTTAAATTCACCATGACAGCTCAATGGATGTTGTAGTAGTAATAATTACAAGACAACGCAAAGAAAAATAAAACAAAACAAAAAATTTTTTTTTTAAAAAGAACCCACCAAAGCAACAGGCCTACAAATACACAAGAGACACGAAGACAGGTAGCAGCAGCAGCAGCAGCTGGCGGCACAGAGACAGATACACACAAGCTCGTCCTGCAGGACGCCCTACCTCAATGTCTTCATGCCCTTCCCGCAGGTTGTAAGTCAGGTCGTTGGGAAACTCCTTGAGGAACTTCTCGGAGAAGTCCGGATAGGGCTGCAGACACTCGGTCAGGCCCTGAGTGTTGATGCACAGCAGCTCACAGTAAGCCAGGGAGCGCACGTCTCCCCCCGAGATGGTCACAGGGTCCTCGAACTTGATGTCAGACCCGAACAGGTCGCCTTTGCCTGAAAAGGGGGAGGGTTTTTAGGGTTTTTTTGGGTTGTTTTTTTTCCCCAGTGTTTGTGTTTCAGTTATGGAGTCAATCAAAACTCTGTGGGCTGATCTATATGCGCAGCACGTAACAACAACAACAACGACAACCATCATCATCATCATATGAATGATAATAATGTGGGTTTTTTTCAGTGTTTGTGTTTCAGTTATGGAGTCAATCAAAACTTTGTGGGCTGATCTATATGCGCAGCACGTAACAACAACAACAACAACAATCATCATCATCATCATATGAATGATAATAATGATAAGTCATAATCACCACCATCATCATCATGGCAACAACAACAACAAAACAACAATGATAATAATACCCCCCCCCCCCCCCCACCTCGCCCCCCCTGAAAGAAAAAATAAATTATAATAATATATTTTATAGAACGCTCTCAAACCTTTAAGGGCGGTTTACCATTACACGTCGGTCAGACCCCAAACACACACACACACACACACACACACAACACACACACACACACACACACACACACACAACACACACACACACAGACACAGACACACACACA
>NC_134876.1:84563673-84588673 GCF_041734735.1 Babylonia areolata
GAAACTTTTTCTTGTACTCCTATGACTGGCTGAAACTTTCTATCGTCTTCGTTACTGATTGCCCCCAAACTGTATTTCCTTCATTTCCTTCGTGTTCGTTCCGGTGCCTGGCTAAATCGGATCTACTACGTTCCTGTGTGGCTGGCAGTTTCCCTTCTACGTTACCGATTGGCTGAAACATCACTTCCCATTTTACTGATTGGCTGAAACGTTTTCACTGATGCTGTCCTATGTCACTGCATCACGGTCTGGTCACAAGCAACGAATTAACCATACTGGTCACAAGCAACGAATTTACCCATCAGATATGTTGGGATATTTCGATCACATCAAATAACATGTTTTCACTCTAGTGCTCCGTTTAAACATTTGTTCTAAGTCACTGAACAGCACGGCATGCATTGTCGTGACCTTTTCATAATAAACGGCAACTTCCTTTTTATGAGAAAATTGTATATCTATTTCGAGAGATGCCGTAAAATGATTAAGTACTATCACTATCATTTGGTTTCGTTTTGATTTTGTTAACAAAGCTAGTATTGTTGTGACACCAGTTGGAAAAGGAGAGGAAGCAGACGAGAAAGGAACACTACTACTCAAAATCACACATGCGTATTTGCACCCCGTGTCTCTGCAATGGTTAACCCAGTCGTCAAAAGAAGGACAGACACAATACACATATACATTTGCATCCCATGTCTCTGTCATGATTAACATAGTCATAAAAATACAGACAGACAAACATGATCCATTGCAGCCGATGAAAGAAAGAAGGAAAAAAGAAAGAAAATAAGCTAAAAAACAACAACAACAACCCTAAAACAGAAGAAAATCCGGATTTAGTATGTAATACAGCATTAATGTAATAATGACTGCATGATGACTGTCGACGAGATGTTGGTAACAACGACCACACATATACATTTCGAAACCCTCGCATCTCTCTCTCTCTCTCTCTCTCTCTCTCTCTCTCTCTCTCTCTCTCTCTCTCTCTCTCTCTCTCTCTCTATCTATCTATCTATATATCTATCTATCTCTCTCAATCGCTACTTCGTGAAGTGAATGCGTATGCTTTGCCATCTGTGTTTATGCTTGTTTGCTAATGCTGTTTCATTGAGATGGATGTATCATGGTTCATGTAAACCCCTTCACTTGGGACTGAGGACCATAATATGTGAATGAAGTCATATGTGAAAGTAAGTATGCTTGGCTATATGTATTTAAGCTTGTTTGCATATGCTGTTTCATTGAGATGTACCTTGGTTCGTGTAAACCCCTTCATTTGGGGCTGAAGCTAATATGTGAATAAACCATTCCGTTCCTCTCTCTCTCTCTCTCTCTCTCTCTCTCTCTCTCTCTCTCTCTCTCTCTGTGATAAAAGGCACATCAACCCCCCTGTCACATGTATTTCAAGCTAATGACAAAGTGCCAAAGTGTCGCTAAACTCTTATTAGTTTATTTTGCTTCAGTTTATTTTGCAAGAAACATCCAACTGCTTCCTGGACATTCAAAATTGGATGACTCTAAATAAGTTACAACTGAACGCGGACAAAACTGAAGCAATGATCATAGAAACTAAACAAAACCTCTCTTCCATCACAACTGACACAACCAAACTTGGCAGAACATCCATCCCTCTTTCCAGTTCACCTCGGCGTTGTCCTTGAGAACACACTGTCCATGCAAAAATTTATTAGTCAGACATGCAGTCCTGCTACTGTCAATTGCGGCGCATCAGTTCCATCCGGAAATATCTGTCCATTGACGCAACATCTAGACTTGTCGTGTATCTCATTTTCTCTCGCCTTGACTACTGTAACTCTCTATTGTCTGGTTTGCCTGCATCATCCATTCAGTCCCTTCAGCTCATACAAAACTCTGCTGCCCGACTCGTCCTCAGAAAGAAAAGATCTGAGCACATCACTCCTCTTTTGCAACATCTCCAATGGCTCCCTGTCTCACACAGAATAAAGTACAAGATCAGCACTCCATGTTATAAATGTATTCACAAATCAGCCCCTTCCTATCTCTGTGGCTGCCTTCACCTCTACACTCCATCTCGCTCACTACGATCAGCTTCGGATCCACTCTGTTTACGCATACCCAGATTCAAGCTCTCGACTGTTGGCCGCCGTTCTTTCTCTGTCTCTGGACTTTGCAACTGGAATGAACTTCCTCTCTCGCTTCGTCAAGTCTCCACACTCAGCTCTTTCAAGTCTGGCCTTAAAACCTACCTCTTCCCAAAATAGCCTCCCTTCCCTGCCTCTTCCTTGTCTTCAGTTTCTCCAGTTTTAGAGTTATGCATGCGTGTGAATGACTGGTGCGAAAGCGCTTTGATTTGTCTCTGCACAAGATTCAGCGCTATATAAATACCATTAGTATTATTATTATTATTAGTTCTGTATTTTTTCCCTTTCTGTTGAATTTTATTTGTTTTGCACCAGTTTGTTCTAATTAGTACCTACTATGTCACTGGAGCTTTATACATAAAACATTTCAGTGTTGTGCTCAGTTCTCTCTCTCCCCCCCCCCCCCCCCCACACACACACTCTCTCTCTCTCTCTCTCTCTCTCACACACACACACACACTCTGTCTCTCTCTCTCTCTCTCTCACACACACACACTCTCTCTCTCTCCCCCCCACTCTCTCTCTCTCTCTCTCTCTCTCTCTCTCTCTCTCTCTCCCACACACACACACACTCTCTCTCTCACACACACACTCTCTCTCTCTCCCCCCCCACACACACTCTCTCTCTCTCTCTCCCACACACACACACACTCTCTCTCTCTCCCACACACACACACACACTATCTCTCTCTCTCCCACACACACACACTCTCTCACACACACACACACACACACTCTCTCTCTCTCACACACACACACACACACTCTCTCTCTTTCACACACACACACTCTCTCTCTATCACACACAAATTATCTCTATCTCACACACACACTCTCTCTCTCTCTCTCTGTCACACACACACACTCTCTCTCTCTCTCTCTCTCTCTCTCTCTCTCTCTCTCTGTGTGTGTGCATTAGCGGGACCTACCGCCCACGAGCATGGCACAGATGGAGAAGATCTTCTCGCTGTTGGTGTTGGCCGACACGTTGCCGAAGCCCACGCTGGTCAGACTGCTGCACGTGAAGTAGAGCGCCGTGACGTAGTAGGTCATGGTGTCCGTCAGGTTGGAGTAGCGGCTCAGAGGCTCGTTGATCCGGTCCGACAGCTCATACAGCCAGCCTGCAGGGAATGGACTGGTCAAGGTCTTAGGTTGGTGTTTGTTTTATTTTTTGTTTGTTTTTTGTTGTTGTTGTTGTTTTTTTTCTTTTTGTTTTGTTTTGTTTTGGGGTGTTTTTTGTTTTTGTTTTTTGTTTTTTTCTGGGGGTGTGAGGGGGGCTGGGGGGGGGGGGTGGGGGGGGAATTCCAGAAAAGACCCCCATGGTTGCACGGAACAAGCGAAAACGAACGGATAAGGATAAAAAGGGGCAAATAAAAACATGAATACAGGTGGGTTTTTTTCTTGTTTTATTTCATTTTATTTTATTTTATTTATTTATCTTTTTTTTATTTTTGTTTTTTTTACAAAGACAGTGTGTGTTCTTTTTAAAATTTTTGTTATTTTATTTTATTTTATCTTATTTTTTCCTCAAGCCCTGACTAAGCGCGTTGGGCTACGCTGCTGGTCAGGCATCTGCTTGGCAGATGTGGTGTAGCGTATATGGATTTGACCGAATGCAGTGACGCCTCCTTGAGCTACCGATACTGATACTGAAGACAGTGTATGTTCTTTCTTCTTCTTCTTCTTCTTCTTCTTCTTCTTCTTCTTCTTCTTCTTCTTCTTCTTCAACTTCTTCTTCTTCTTCTTCTTCTTCTTCTTCTTCTTCTTCTTCTTTTTCATGATTATTCAGTCAGGTTATTGGATGCGTGCATCTCTCCATTCATCCACGCATAAGTGGTCCACACGTGAATATTACCCTTCCGTCCACCAGTTTGCATTCAAGCAAGCAGGTAAGCGATAAACCAACCAAGAACACAAAATGGTATATCGTATCCATAGAAAACGCTTCTACGTGCAAGAGAAAAGTTTCATAAGTATTTTTTTTTCTCCAAAATTGGTACATTGATCAGTCATGAAGACAACAAAATCCTTGTAAATTGATAAAGGTCAATGTCACAACATGGCATATTGGAGGGGGAGAAATCGTAAAAGCATGGTATAACTTGTATTTTCCTATTTTCATAGTGATTTGTTTTGGTCAGAGCAAAAATATGTTCTTAATTGAGAGGGCAAATGTCAAATCAGAGTGTGTGTCTTTAAAGAAGTCATCACATCAAATGTCAAATCAGAGTATGTGTATTTAAAGGAGTACATAGCGTGTGTCTCTAAAGAAGTTACCACAAGTGAGTCCTTGAAGACCTTGCCTCTCTATTGTTTTTTTTGTTGTTTTTTTTTAACTCCTGTTTTAATAAAAACTCTTTTGACGACCGACTTCCATCACACCGCGTCACTTTCCATCCTGTCTTATCATTATCGTATAACCCCCTACCCCCCCACCTCAATTCTTACCCACGGTCCATTCCGGGTAGCTCTCGAACTCCTGCTTTCCGATGGCATACCAGATGCAGGCCAGCCAATGAGCGAGGAGGGCGAACATGCACATGAGGATGGCTACCACGAACACCGAATACTGGGAGTACCGCTCGATCTTCTGCAGCAGCCGCGCCAGGCGAAGGAGACGGGCCACTTTGAGCAAGTGGATTAGGGTACCCTGAAATGGAAATGCACGGAAAGACATACATATACAATGAATAGATACACAGATAAATAGATAGATAGATACATGGACAGATGAGATAGCTAGATAAGTGCAAAAGTAGAGCAGATGGATTGGGGGTGCTCTGAAATGGATACCGATATGATGATGAATAAATACTTTTATACATAGAAAGATAGATACACTACTACTACTACTACTACTACTACTACTACTACTACTAACAACAACAACAACAAAACAACAATAATGGGTATTCATGATCCGCTTTACCTCCATAACACAAGGGCCCATAGCGCTTACAAATAACATCAATGTGGGCCAAAAACAGATTTTAAAAAAGAAGAAAATGCAGAGCACAATGATAAAAAAAATCATTCGAGCAAGACAAATGAAGTGTACCAATGACAAAACACAAACCCACAGCCAAACACCCACGCACCCCCCCCCCCCCCCCCCCCCCCCCCCCGACGCACACACACACACACACAATACGCACACACACTAGCTCTCATGACATACGTACACACATGTATGCACGCATGAACATTCTGCCACACTATACGCCAACACTTGACACCCATGAAAGTTTTTTTTTTTTTTAAGGCCAGCATTGAACCGACAGACAGACAGGTTGATAGATTTATTGGTTGATAGATTTATAGACAAACAGACAGAAAGAAAGAAAGAAAATAGAAATAGAAGAGACAGACATATAGATAGATACACACGGACAGACAGACAGGCAGAGACATAGATCGATAGACGGATAGACAGACAGACAGACAAATATATAGATAGATAGATACATAGACAGATAGAGAGACAGATAGTATATATATATATATATATATATATATATATATATATATATATATATATATATATATAAACGAAAAGGAATAATAATTACCATGCGGAAAAGTAGAAAATTATTAAATAAATGATAAACAATAAACAAATAGATAGATAGATAAATAAATAACGAATAAATAACTAAATAACTAAATAAATAGGCAAATAAGTAAATAAATGAATAAATCAATAAATAAATAAGGTTGAAGCGCTGGTAGATTTGCTTCCTTACCTCGTGTGTACACATAATTATGTGATAGCAAAAAGAGTTATTTGGTGTTCCGAAAGACGAATGCAACACTTAGTGCCCGTATGTATGATAAAACAGACTGGAAACGAAGAGAACTTGATTAAACTCAAAATGGAAAGACACACCACGGAACCCAGAAAAAATCATAACAGACACCTCCCGAACATAACGAAGAAGTGCCCAACCAGGCATGTCAAACTAAAACATGGTATTCAAATAAAAATTGTTACAAATATTACTTTAAAAATGAAAACATAACAACAACTTAAAAATAGAGGACGGAAAGAAGGAAGAGAGAGACAGAGAGACAGACAGAGAGACAGACAGAGAGACAGACACAGAGAGAACCAGAGAGAGAGAGAGAGAGAGAGAGATAAAGAAAAAAAAAAAGAAAACTAAAGTGAGATATAAAAAGAAATAAATATTAGGGAAAAACTCATTCCTAATAAGTGAAAGAAATTAGACGCGGCAGAAAAAAAAAACACAAACAAACAAACAAAACTATACATAATGAAAAATAAAATAAAATTTAAAAAAGAAAAAGAAAACGGAAGGAAAAACAGAATGAAGGAAATACGAAAAGAATCAAAACAACAGAAAAAGAAAAGAAAAAAATGAAAAAAAAAAAAAAACCGAAAAAAACAAACAAACACACACAAACAAGCAGTAAAAAAAAAAAAAAAGAAAAAAAGATTAAAACAAAAAAAGAAAAAGGTTGAAAAGGAAACAGTGCCTACGATGTACTTTCCATCCTACAACCGCCTTCTTCCGCCCCCACCTCTCTCTATTCCCTACGTTCATGTCCCATGCCCTCTGCCATCAATTCCATTTTCTTTTTCACATGTTCTTAACCCTTTCACCGCCAGTCAATTTAGAGTGCAAAATTACCTCGTGCTCTAAACCTAGAAAATATAGTGTCAAAAGAACTAGCTTGGGTCTTCCCCTGCGATGTATAGAAAATATTATGTCCTGTCCTACCACCGAACATTAAAAGCAATAGATTCATGGATAACAGACCGGTGATCTGGTCATCCTTCAGTGACATGGGTGCTGCATAAATGCGAGTTTGGCAGTGAAAGGGTTAATTAAATACAATGGTTTAGAATTATTAACTGAAAACAAAACTTTGACAAATCAGGAATCTTTCCCAACTAACAACTAACACAAACCACGCCACTATAAAAAAACAAACCAAAAAAACCCAGTACACTGGTGGCAACAGTTGCCCACATCTTCCTCTTTCAGCTAAGTACATGAGAACGCACAGACAGACAGACAGACAGACACACACACACACACACACACACACACACACACACACACACACACACACACACACTAATAAATAATAATAATAATGGTATTTTATATAGCGCTGAATCTTGTGCAGAGACAAATCAAAGCGCTTTCGCACCAGTCATTCACACGCATGCATAACTCTAAAACTGTAGAAAATAAAGACAAGGAAGGGCACACACGCACACACACACACACACACACACACACACACACACACACGCACGCACGCACACACACACACACACACACACACACACACACACACACACACACACACACACACACGCACATGAATGCAAGCATGCAAACAGTTTCAGTTTCAGTTTCACTTTCTCAAGGAGGCGTCACTGCGTTCGGACAAATCCATACACGCTACACCACATCTGTTGAGCAGATGCCTGACCAGCAGCATAACCCAACGCGCTTAGTCAGGCCTCGAGTGCATGCTTACATATTTGTGTACCTATGAAAGTGGATTTCATTTTACGTAATTTCGCCAGAGGACAACACTCTCGTTGCCATGGGTTCTTTTTCAGTGCGCCAAGTGCGTGCTGCACACGGGACCTCGGTTTATCGTCTCATCCGAAAGACTAGACGCTCAGTTTGATTTTCCAGTCAAACTTAGGAGAAAGGGCGAGAGCGGGATTCGAACCCACACCCTCACGGACTCTCTGTATTGGCAGCTGAGCGTCTTAACCATTCTGCCACCTTCCTCCTTAAACAAGTGCGCTGAAACAAACACACACACACACACACACACACACACACACACACACACACACACACACACAAAAGCAAATAGCTCCCCAGTATATGTATGGATGGAAATGCAAAAGAAGGTCATCCCACGCGAGAGAAGGACATACACCGAGGACATTGAGGATGCAAATTCCACACGCTCTGGCTGACAGTAGAACGCTGCCGAAATTATGATATATCATGGACAGGTCCACAGATTTGTCTGTCTGATCTTTGCTCTGATCCTGGCATTGCATTAATGATAGAGTGATATGCCATATACAGGGTAAAAAGACCAACAAAAAAATAATAAATAAATAACGACATAAAAGAAAGAAATAAACAAAAAAGATGACTGATTTTACTGGTACGGTAATGATGGAAAAGCAGTGATCATTCAACAAACTTACAGAGAGAGACAGGGACAGAGAGAGACAGACAGAGAGAAACGAATAGGGAAAGAGTGGGTGTGTAGGTGTGCGTGGGTGTGAGTGCATTTTAAACACCAGAAAAGTTATTTACTTTTCACCATTCACTTCAATCATGAGATCTTTATAGTCGTGTTGGCCATTATTACGTTACAAATATTTCAACCGCACAGAACACCCAATTCAATAATGCACAGACAATGGTTTCACAAGTAAGATTTCAACAAACAAACAAACAAAAAAAGATTCAGAATAGATAGAAATGTTACATTTAAAGTAACCAAGCATGCACAGTCAGCATTCGTGTCTCCGGAAACAAAACGAAAACAAGCAGTAAAATTTCTATACACAATCATGAAAATCCCAGCCATTCATTTCTATTTAAAAAAAAAAAAAAAGAAGAAGCGAAATCTTGATATTAGATACACATGTCTTCATCATCCAGCATTCGTTTCTAAGACAGCCTCTCCCAAAAAGAAAGAAGTAACGAATGAAAGAAGAAAAACAAACCGATCCCGCAACATGGAAACCATTTTACCATAGGCATTTCGGGATTCCCATTCTCCTAGAAAAACAACAACAGAGCAACAAAAACTGAACACATTGATCAAATCAAGCAAAAAATATGGCAATACGAAACACGATGCGTCTTTCAGAAGCTATTGCTGACATCCTTCGTCCACAAGACAAGACAATGTTTTTGGTGAAATGGCGAATTGATAGTACCATTCCAGATTGTTATCAGTATAACGACATGCCATTTACACATTGTACAAAAGTTTCAGAGATGTACGTGAATGGTGAATGAAAGAATGAGAAGAAAAAAGACAGGAGACGAAGAAGTCAATAAAGGATGACAAGAGAGAAAGCAGGAAAGAACAGAAGTAAAGAAACAAGAAACGAAAAACAAATTGAAAGAAAATGAATGAATGAAAATGAATAAGAAAATGAAAAAGAAAAGAAAAGAAAGAAAGAAATGTATGTTTTGGCATCTTTATGTCTTCACACAGTTTTGATGTCCAAAACACTTCTCCATTGTTAAAGCTCTGTAGTTCCCCATACATCTTGCAAAGTTCACAACCCATTGGTTTCCAGAACACACTAGTGCTCCATTATTCACGAGATCGTAAATGACTGCAATTATTTGATCATGAGCTTCTGAAAACGGGAGATCTACGGTAGCTAAAACCGGGTATAAACATCAATATACATGTAAGGCTGCTCGTAGAAACACGTGAATTCAGAGGTTACAGTCCAGTATCACAGGATAGAAACAGGAATTACGAGGACAGCTGTGTGGTACTATATTCCCAGTGTGCGTGTGTGTGTGTGTGTGTGTGTGTGTGTGTGTGTGTGTGTGTGTGTGTGTGTGTGTGTGTGTGTGTGTGTGTGTGTGCCTGTGTGTGTGTGCCTGTGTGTATGCATACGTGCCTGTTTGATTTCTTTCTTTCTTTCTTTCCAAATATCATAACATAGCCTAACGGCTACTAAGAAAACATAAATCAAGCTCCCCCAAAAAACACTTCCACAAGGAGAGAAGAACAGAGGAAAGACAATGACGCATGTGTTAACAAGACACAGAGGAAATGAAAGTCACATGAGAAAAACAAAATGGCAGAGAGAATGACTGAAGTATATATATATAAAAAGGATTTGGATCGAAGCACCCCAGATTGAGAACTGAAGAGGCATACACCTTTGTGAAATCTGTACCTTGCGCTTAGACTGCACAGAAATGATTCCAAAATGTTATATGGAGAAAAACAAAATGAAGAAAAGTCATCAAATTGTACACATTTGTTTTCCATCAATGGTGTTAATCGAAACCATTTAACATACTTGGGCGTAAAGACTTTCTTAAATCTATACCCTCTCTCTTTCTCCATCTCAGTCCCCTCTCTCTCTCTCTCTCTCTCTCTCTCTCTCTCTCTCTCTCTCTCAAATTGCCCGTTTTTCCCCTTAATCTGTCTACTGACCTGTAATATTTATGATTGTATTAGTTTCTCCTTCATGACTATTCATTGCTGGTAATCTATTGTTCACATTTCCGCTAAGGCCTGGATAAACTATCACCAGTCTTGATAGTGTTTCTCTCTCTCTCTCTCTCTCTCTCTCTCTCTCTCTCTCTCTCTCTCTCTTTCCTGTTCACCAATACCTTCGCAGTTTCAGTTAGATAATTGTGATGTTCTTGATAGCAATGACAATGAACATCTCCCTGCATTATCAATATTATACAACGTTATGCAACAGAGAGAAACAGTAAATATCACAACATTTTAGAAAAAAAAAAACACCAGCACTCAACAAGCAAGCAGGGGAGTATTTATGATGTTTTATTCACAAAGGTTACACAGTCTCTACCAGAAACACGATGACGCACGACAAAACATCAAGAAAAGTACAGGCCACTGATGTAGCTGTTAATGGCAAAAAACTCTTTTTTTTTCTTTTTCAGATATACAGAAGCCTCGCTGAAATGAAGAACTACTTCTGTGTTATACAACCTTCACACACACACACACACACACACACACACACACACACACACACACACACACACACACACGGCGACTGCGAATGAGAGAGAGAGAGATACAGACGGAGAGAGAGATATATACAGATAAAGAGAGAGACGCAAATACAGACACAGACATAATGAAGCCACCATGATGTGGAGGGGGTTGGGCGATAGGGGTGGGGGGGGGGGAGAGACACTGGTTAAAACATGATGTTACACGATGCATTATTCATTACAGACTATTTGTGCGTTCGTGCAGCCAAACAATGTTTCAACGGGGCTTCATTACAACAACTTTTTTTTTTTTTTTTTTAATAAATGATCAGCTGATACAGATCACACAACAAAGCGGCATAAGAATTGCCTGCTTGACCGGTTTGTTATTTCCCTGTTTTCCTATCGGAACACCCCGTGACATTGTCAATCTGTGTGTTTGTGTGTGATAAGGAAGAGGGTGCACATACGGGCGGGAGCGCGCGCGTGTGTGTGTGTGTTATTTTGCAAATGTGATATCTCGTTTACGTTTTCATCGTCTCTCTCTGCATTGTCGTTCGGGCGGAAGTTTAGTGTCAACCTTTTTTGCAGCTACATAAAAATATATAATTCAAAAGATGGATCTAAACAGCTTTATTTTTTTTATTTATCGCCATTGATTTTCTGTGGGTTTTCTTCCGTTGCATTTTGCGGGTCTGTTTCTTTTGGCATGACGTTTTTGGCATGGGACTGGTTGGGAGGGGAACCAGACAAGAACCTGTTTCTATTCATGAAGTGAAAAGAAGTCATTTAACAACGAGATTCTATAAACGTGACTTAAGTCAACCAGAGACGTTGAAATTAAACGGACAAAGCGGCAAAGCAAAGCATGTCTGTATATCGACGCAGCTGGTCATACTCCATATCGGGGGGTGATTGCTGGTGTAATATATGCAGCGGTCACACGCAAGAACTGCTCCGTACACAGGCAGATCTGGCGTACGTGTACAAAGTGTGACGATTCATACTCCCGATTTTCGCCTGCGAAGCTACACATCACACATCATCTGTCTGGTGAAGCTACGTATCACACATCATCTGTCTGGTGAAGCTACATATCACACATCATCTGTCTGGTGAAGCTACATATCACACATCATCTGTCTGGTGAAGCTACATATCACACATCATCTGTCTGGTGAAGCTACATATCACACATCATCTGTCTGGTGAAGCTACTTATCACACATCATCTGTCTGACGAAGCTACAATCACACATCATATGTCTGGTGAAGCTACACACCATACATCATATGTCTGGTGAAGCTACATATCACACATCATCTGTCTGGCGAAGCTACATATCACACATCATCTGTCTGGTGAAGCTACATATCACACAACATCTGTCTGGTGAAGCTACATGTCACACATCATCTGTCTGGTGAAGCTACATATCACACATCATCTGTCTGGTGAAGCTACATGTCACACAACATCTGTCTGGTGAAGCTACATATCACACATCATCTGTCTGGTGAAGCTACATATCACACAACATCTGTCTGGTGAAGCTACATATCACACATCATCGGTCTGGTGAAGCTACATGTCACACATCATCGGTCTGGTGAAGCTACATGTCACACAACATCTGTCTGGTGAAGCTACATATCACACATCATCT
This sequence comes from Babylonia areolata, assembly GCF_041734735.1. Lineage (NCBI taxonomy): Eukaryota > Metazoa > Mollusca > Gastropoda > Neogastropoda > Buccinidae > Babylonia > Babylonia areolata. The sequence continues at coordinate 84,576,208 of NC_134876.1, forward strand.
GTCTGGTGAAGCTACATGTCACACATCATCTGTCTGGTGAAGCTACATGTCACACATCATCTGTCTGGCGAAGCTACAATCACACAACATGTCTGGTGAAGCTACGTATCACACATCATCTGTCTGGTGAAGCTACATATCACACATCATCTGTCTGGTGAAGCTACATATCACACAACATGTCTGGCGAAGCTACGTATCACACATCATCTGTCTGGTGAAGCTACATGATACACACATCATCTGTCTGGTGAAGCTACATATCACACATCAACTGTCTGGTGAAGCTACGTATCACACATCATCTGTCTGGTGAAGCTACATATCACACATCATCTGTCTGGTGAAGCTACGTATCACACATCATCGGTCTGGCGAAGCTACATATCACACATCATCTGTCTGGCGAAGCTACATGTCACACATCATCTGTCTGGTGAAGCTACGTATCACACATCATCTGTCTGGTGAAGCTACATATCACACATCATCTGTCTGGTGAAGCTACGTATCACACATCATCTGTCTGGTGAAGCTACATATCACACATCATCTGTCTGGCGAAGCTACGTATCACACATCATCTGTCTGGTGAAGCTACATATCACACATCATCTGTCGACGAAGCTACGTATCACACATCATCTGTCTGACGAAGCTACGTATCACACATCATCTGTCTGGTGAAGCTACATATCACACATCATCTGTCTGGTGAAGCTACACATCATACATCATATGTCTGGTGAAGCTACATATCACACATCATCTGTCTGGCGAAGCTACATATTACACATCATCTGTCTGGTGAAGCTACATATCACACATCATCTGTCTGGTGAAGCTACATATTACACATCATCTGTCTGGTGAAGCTACATATCACATATCATCTGTCTGGTGAAGCTACATATCACACATCATCGGTCTGGCGAAGCTACATATCACACATCATCGGTCTGGCGAAGCTACATGATACACACATCATCTGTCTGGTGAAGCTACATATCACACATCATCGGTCTGGCGAAGCTACATATCACACATCATCTGTCTGGTGAAGCTACATATCACACACCATCTGTCTGGTGAAGCTACATATTACACATCATCTGTCTGGCGAAGCTACATATCACACATCATCTGTCTGGCGAAGCTACATATCACACATCATCTGTCTGGTGAAGCTACATATCACACATCATCTGTCTGGCGAAGCTACATATCACACATCATCGGTCTGGTGAAGCTACATGTCACACAACATCTGTCTGGTGAAGCTCATATCACACAACATGTCTGGCGAAGCTACATATCACACAACATGTCTGGTGAAGCTACGTATCACACATCATCTGTCTGGTGAAGCTACATATCACACATCATCTGTCTGGCGAAGCTACATGTCACACATCATCTGTCTGGCGAAGCTACATATCACACATCATCGGTCTGGCGAAGCTACATATCACACATCATCGGTCTGGCGAAGCTACATATCACACATCATCGGTCTGGCGAAGCTATTTGTCACACATCATCTGTCTGGCGAATCTACATGATACACACATCATCGGTCTGGCGAAGCTACATGTCACACATCATCGGTCTGGCGAAGCACATCATCTGTCTGGCGAAGCTACGTATCACATATCAACTGTCTGGTGGCCGCTGACATACGCGAAAAGTGTCCCATTTTGAGTTACTGCGTACTACTGACCACTACGGACTACTGACCACTTTTTTTTTTATATTTCATTTACTTTTGGTTTATCAATTCATCTACTTATCTATCTCCTCATTTTACAAAATTACAACCACATTCTCCCTGACTTGTTCAATAAAAACAAAACAAAAACAACACCAAAAAATCTACGCCTGGCTAGAGTTTAATATATCCTGACTAATCCAACATGGAAACACACACACACACACACACACACACACACACACACACACACACACACACACACACACACAAAGCTATCAGCCACGGATACAAACATTACGGAACAAAACTCGGGGATATTCCTTCACTTCAAACAGTTGCAAACAAGACGCACACTCTTGAGCTCACTAACTAGTAACTGGCAGGGAATACAACAGACAAAGCGGCAAGATGGGACGAGGGTGGGGGGCAGGGGGGGGGGGGGGGCGGGTGGGGGGGGGGGGGGGGTATGTGGGAGGTAGAGGAAGGAAGGAAGGAAGGATGGAAGGTGGCCAACAACGTGTCCCATACTGACCGTGTTGACGTCAAAAGCGTAGAGGAGGTCGAAGGGAATGGCGGCCAGCAGGTCCAGAAGGAACCAGCCCCGCATGTAGTTGAGGGCGATGAGACGGGAGTCGTAGCATACCTGGCCGTTCTTGTTGACGAACGACGTCCGGAAATTCAATACAATGTCTGAACAAACACACACACACACACACACACACACACACACACACACACACACACACACACACACATATATATATATATATATATATATATATATATATAAATCGTCTTACGTGTACTTACATGTACGTGATAGCTATATAAGTATATCCATAGCATGATCATATCATCATACTTACATGTACAAATCGTCCATTCGTCTTCAGGACCACGACCAGAAGTCCCAATCCCTGTTCTCCCCTTCCACCCCCCATCCCTCCCTATCTCTCTGTCACACACACACACACACACACACACACACACACACACACACACGACGGCAAAATGAATTTGTTGTGGTTTTATTCTCCCAGGGTGCCTTAACCCAGAAGAAGCGCCACAAAACGAACAAATACATGAAAACCACTGCAGTTCAGAAACAGCGCGTGCATCACAACGAACCAAACCCTAATAACCCTCGGACATGTGGGAATGAGAGAAGAAAAACGGGGGGGGGGGGGGGGGGGAGACGGGGGGGGGGGGGGGCAACACATCATGAGCAAGTGAACTAGCTGTGAACATGCAACTAGGATATTCTTAGTTCGTTCATCGGGTTGCAATAATAAACGGATTCCGCTGATCGATATGTAGAATGCTTTATGTGCGTCTCGATTGCGTGAAAGCTTTCTCACACGTAGTTTTTGCGTGTGTTTAGTTCAGAAACTTGTCTCCTCTCTGCCCCTGTCTCTGACTTGTCTCTGTATGTCGTGTGTCTGTCTGTCTGTCTGTCTGTCTGTCTCTCATTCTCTGTCACCTGTTCGCCGATGTCCTCCTCGCAATCACCTCCGACGCAGGGAAACCTCGACAGCACCATAATCACTGGCTCACTGGCCCTTGTAACAATATTTGTCTGCTTCGAACTCTCCGGACTTTCTGTCTTCTCCCTTTTTTTTTTTTTCCTCAACCCCTACCCCCACCTCCCTAACCTTCCTCCCCTTCCACTGCGAAACAAGGGAAAAGCTGCCCAGAGTGTTGCATGATGCTTGGGTAGTTATTTGCGTGTCTCTCCTCTTCTTCTTTCTTCTCTGCGTCTTCAGTCTGTCTGTCTCTCTTCCCTTTCCACCCCCGCCCACCACCATCCATATTTATTTTTTTTTTTTTTAAATTATTATCACATATATATATATATATATATATATATAGAGAGAGAGAGAGAGAGAGAGAGAGAGATTCCTTTATCGTTCTCCTGATGTTCTCTCTCGTGTGTCACCCAATCCGTCTATCATTCCAGTCACTTTCTCCGTTCTATGTAATCATGCTCGTTCTCACCCTCCTCCACTTTCTCTCTTTGCCCCCCCCCCCCCCCCCCTCACCCCCCTCTTCCCCTCTCTCTCTCTCTCTCTCTCTCTCGCTCTTTCTTACACGCACACACGACAAGCGCATTTGCACACACAGAACCCCCCACCCCACCCCACCCCCCCAGCCCCACCCTACTCACCACACAAGACAAAATTAACACTGTTTATTTGTTTTTTTCTCCCAAGACGTGTGAACCCAGAAGCGCCACAAAACGAACAAAGCCACGAAAATCACTACAGTTCGGAAAAAGCGCGTGCATCACCGCTGACCCAACGCTTTCCGATAGCCACGTGGGAAAGAGAAAAGAAGAAGAAGAAGGAGAAAAAGGTCCACAGCTTATGAACCAGCCGAAAAAATGCAGCTGGGATGTTTTCAGTTTGTTGCTCGGTTGCAAATGAATGAATCTGCTGATCGTTTGAAAGAATGTTTTCTGTGCGGACTTGATAGTGTTAGAAAGCTTGCAGTTTGAATGTTTTGTGTTTCGGAATGGTCTCCTCTGTGTTTCTCTCTGCCTCTAACCCCCCCTCTCTCTGTCTCTCTTTCTGTCTCTCCCCCATACCCCCCCCCCCCCTCTCTCTCTCTTTCCTACCCCCTGGTGTCTTTTCAGTCACATACGACAGAGACAGGAACACCCCCACAGCTCCATCGCCAAAAGCCGTGGTAACAATATTTGTCCACTTTGAACTCTCCCTGACTTTTTTTTTTTTTTTTTTTTTTTTTTTTTTTTTTTTTTTTGCTGCCCCATCAACTGCACCGTTTCAATGGCATTACTCCCACGCCGCTCATTTAGATTCCCTGACTTTCTGTCATCTCACCTTTTACTTCAAACCCTCACCCCCACGACCTCCTCTCTCTATGCCCCGCCCCCTTCTTTTCCATGCCCCCTCCCAGTCCATCTAGCTGCCCAGACCCTCCTTGCGCCCCTACCAGTGAAGATGATACATGAAGTGTCCGTGTTTGGATAGTAGCTGCCTGTCACTCATCTCCTTATCCTCCTTCCCCTTCAATATATCGGTCTTTCTCTTCCCCACATCATACATCTTCTGGCTTTCTCATCCATGCGCTACACGTCTCTCTGTCTCTGTCTCTGTCTCTCTTCTTCTTCTTCTTCTTCTTCTCCTTGGCATTCTAGAAATAAACGCATGTTCTTTACCCACCCACTCCCTAAACACACACACACACACACACACACACACACACACACACACACACACACTGTCCCGAGGCAAATGTCGTGATGTGTGTGACTGTAACGAGGACGGAATGTAAAACACGAACATGACCTCAAATATTCACCCTTCAACATTAAAAATCAATAAATCAACCAATCAGTCGGCCGAACGTGCCTTTTCTGCGAAACACCTACCTTCTGTTCAGACAGTGTAATTTCTTAGCCGGGGGCTATAATCTTACTTATTGGGAGGGGGTGTGGAGGTGGGGGCGGAGGGTGAGGGGGGGCGAGGGGGGGGGCAGTCTTAAATATTCATTTATTTGTCAATGTATCCAATTATTCGCTTTTCTCAGCAGTCCATCCTTGCCTCAACGATGAGATCACACGTGGTGTTGAGTTATCTGCAGGTCACGCTGGGCGCACTTGCTCAGCAGTAGGAGGCCATTGCTGTTCATCTTCCTAACCTCATCCTTCTCTCCAATGACGAAACAATACCGCACTCACTTACCCCCATCCCCTCGGGGCCCCACCCCGTCGCTAACGCCCCATCTCTCAGCAACTCATCAGTTCCCACGTAAAAACGTCAATGACTTTCCCTCAACCGGCCCTCCCCCTCTTTCCATCACTCTTCATTTCTTGTGTGCGCCATTCTTCTTCTTCTTCTCTCTCTGTCTCTGTCTCTGTCTCTGTCTCTGTCTCTCTCTCTCTCTCTCTCTCTCTCTCTCTCTCTCTCTCTCTCTCCTCTCCTACCCAATTTTTTTTTCATCGTTTCAACTCTTCGTCCTATCCTTCGATTCTCCACGTGTGCGCGAGTTAGCACGCGAGTAAACACACACACACACACACACACACACACACACACACACACACACACACATATATATATATATATATATATATATATATATATATATATATATAGATAGATAGATAGATAGATATAGATATAGATATAAACAACACATTGTTTTGTTTTGTTTTTTGGTTGTTCTCTTTCGATAATCTACCCCTGTGGAATGATTTTAATGGAGTGATGCCAGCACGTCCAGGGTTTGTCTTATGTTACATGTATATATATATATATATATATATATATATATATATATATATATATATATATACAGAGAGAGAGAGAGAGAGAGACACTCGCACGCACGCGATGCACACACACACACACCTTTCACCCCTCCCCAATCAATCTCTCCTCCCAACTCCTTCCACACCACCTCCACCCTCACACACACACACACCTCACACACACACACACACACACACACACACACACACACACACACACACACAGCCAAACGCCCACCAAATGCAAAGAGCAGCTCCACAGCGGCGTCGATGTACATGAAGTCCCGGTAGCGGTTGTGGCGGCGGAAGGCGGCGTTGAAGGGCACCATGATGGCGATGTAGAAGGTGCAGAGCAGGATCAGCCAGTCCCAGCCAATCTTGAAGATGCCGTAGTGCACGATCACCAGCTTGGACTTCTTCACCTCCTGCACCTTGTACTCGGGCATCTGGGAGCCCAGCTGAAAAAAACCACGGACATCGTCATCGTCGTCGTCGTCATCATAATCGTTATCATAATCATCATCATCGTCATTATCGTCATCATCATCATAATCGTTATCATCATCATCATCATCATTGCCATTATCCTCGTCATCATCATCATCGTCGTCGTCGTCACGGTCATTCTCACATTCTACTCTTTCCTTACGGACATCGTCATCATAATCGTTATCATCATCATCATCGTCATTATCGTCATCATCATCATAATCGTTATCATCATCATCATCATCATCGCCATCATCATCATCATCATCATCATCATCATCATCATCGCCATTATCCTCTTCATCATCATCGTCGTCGTCGTCGCTGTCATTCTCATATTCTACTCTTTCCTCACGGACATCGTCATCGTCGTCGTCATCATAATCGTTATCATAATCATCATCATCGTCATTATCGTCATCATCATCATAATCGTTATCATCATCATCGTCACCCACTGTGTAGTGTACTCCCGAGATGTGAAAGCCCCCAAATCCACCTCCCTCCCCACTGTGTAGTGTACTCCCGAGATGTGAAAGCCCCCAAATCCACCTCCCTCCCCACTGTGTAGTGTACTCCCGAGATGTGAAAGCCCCAAAAATCCAACTCGCTCCCCACTGTGTAGTGTACTCCCGAGATGTGAAAGCCCCAAAATAAGTAAAAGTAGGGAAAAAAAGCAGAGACAGCAGTGGTAGCAGAGAAGGGAAAGTTAACTCGCTCAGTACGGCCAGTCCTCTCTTCTCCTCTACACAGACCCCTCGGATGTCCAGTGGGTGTCTGAATGACCCAACCTTTAGCTTCCGTCGTCAGAACTATGGTATTCTTTGTCAACATTCACCTCTTCAGTAAAAGAGCGTTCCGCTTGCAATAATAATTTGATGATGGTAACTGGGATGAAACGCTGTTAACGTCGTCTCTTTCGCCGTTCGTATGGAGAGAGTTAACGAACAACAACAACAACAAAAAAAAGGAAGACAGCAAACAGCAAATGCAAATGGCAACAAGTTGTATTTGTTGTAGAAGCCAAACGGAGGCTATGCTAACGCCAGCAGCAACAGTAGCAGCAGCAGCAGTAGCACAGCAGAAGTCGTCACAATAGCGTATGCATGAAGGAATGTTACTATAATACCAGTAACAGCAACACCATAATTATGCAAAGGATTAGGGTCGACTCAAGGAAGACCCCCGTCCCTTTCTGTGTTGAGCAGTGAACAGAATAAAACAATACAAAAAGAAAGAAGCAGAAACAGCCACAGCAGGAGCGGCGGCAGCATCAGCGACAGCAACAGGCAGTGTTAATAATTATCAGAAGTAAGAGGTGCAGCAGCTGCTGCCGTACATTGGCTTGGATGAAATTCCCTGCCTAGAAATTCTTCATATCATGTCAAGTGCATTTTCTCATCAGTCCGTCCGCCCACCACTTGTTGATGGCGTGCATCTTGCAGACCATGTGCGTGTGTTTTGCATGCCGTGTGCAGTGTGTGTGTGTGTGTGTGTGTGTGTGTGTGTGTGTGTACGTGTGTGTGTGTACGTGTGTGTGTGTTTTGTGTCTCTGTGGTGTGTGTGTGTGTGTGTGTGTGTGTGTGTGTGTGTGTGTGTGTGTGTGTGTGTGTGTGTGTGTGTGTGTGTGTTTGTGTCTCTCTGTGTGTGTGGTGTATGTGTGTGTGTGTGTGTGTGTGTGTTTGTGTCTGTGTGTGTGTGTGGTGTGTGTGTGTGTGTGTGTGTGTGTTTGTGTGTATGTGTTTGTGTATGTGAATGTGTGTGTCTGTGTCTGTGTGTGTTTGTGTGGACAAAGAGAGAGAGAGAGAGAAATGGAGAGAGGCGAGAGGTAGGGGGGGTAGAGACAGAGAGACAGACATGGACAGAGAAAAATGAGGGACAGAGGGAAATAGAAAGAGGGACAAAGAGGCAAGACAAGCAAATAAAAGAGACAGACTGACAAGGAAAGGGACAGATACAGAGAAAGAAAAATATGGTAACAATCCTGAGGGGCGAAGAAAAGAAGAAGAAAAAAATGATCTGAGATGACTTCAGGATAAGGAGGGGGTGGTGTGATTGAGAATTGGCTGAGTTGTTTAAAAAATTGTGTTTTCTTTAGCAAAATGAGATGAAACAGCAACTGCAAGCACGACAGTTTTGGCACAGCTCGGCAGAGTTAAACCTTGTGACGGTGCTGCGGAACAAAATTACCCCCACCTTTAAAGTTTATCCCCTTTAGGTTGTTGTATTGAAAAGAAAACAAAAAAAATCCCTCGTAGGTGAAAATGCGGGATAGGGGGTTGGCGGGAGAGGGTGAATGAAATATGTTTGCACGAGAGGAACAACTCAGCTTTGCTGTTGTACATTCTCTGCCAAGCGATGCTGTTGTGATGATTATCTGCACTCTCATGTCAGCTCTGTGATTAACCTTTTTATTTCTCCTCACTGCCTTGCCTTGACTTGCCTTTGCAACGTTCGCCCGCTGAGCTTTGTGACGTTCTTGCAAAAGAATAATTCTATGGGTTTTCTTCCCTAAAGTTCAATCACACTCTGTACCTCGTTTTTCTCTTCGTTTATACGAGGGTGCGAGGGGCTGATATCAACTCGAGGAAGATCTGTGTCTGTCTGTGTAAGACAGTGAACAAATGGACACTTGCGAACGAAACATAAAACGTTCTTCACTCTCCAGTTAAAAGGTTGACAGTAATTAGATAATGTAACTGTTGAATACAGGGTCAAAACCTATACCCTCTACTGTCATTAAGAAAGGAACAATAAATCTGAATTTAGCAGACTTCGCCTCTGTCATTATTCGTTCAGTTGTCACACTTTCAGTGATTCAAAAGTGTTTTACGTCAATTAGGAATATCAGAGTTTGACAGTTATGCAATACTTGAGAACTGGACCATTTGTTGGACGGGCGCAATAGCCGAGTGGTTAAAGCGTTGGACTGTCAATCTGAGGGTCCCGGGTTCGAATCACGGTGACGGCGCCTGGTGGGTAAAGGGTGGAGATTTTTACGATCTCCAAGGTCAACGTATGTGCAGACCTGCTAGTGCCTGAATCCCCTTCGTGTGTATATGCAAGCAGAAGATCAAATACGCACGTTAAAGATCCTGTAATCCATGTCAGCGTTCGGTGGGTTATGGAAACAAGAACATACCCAGCATGCACACCCCAGAAAACGGAGTATGGCTGCCTACATGGCGGGGTAAAAACGGTCATATACGTAAAAGCCCACTCGTGTGCATACGAGTGAACGCAGAAGAAGAAGAAGAAGGACCATTTGTTGTATTGCAGCCGCCATCATCGCTTTAATCATTTCTTTCTCTGTTGTCTATCCCAGTGTCTCTGTCTGTGTCTGTTTCTTTTCCGACTGTTATGTGACTCGCTTGTCGGATTCTGCCGTGGAAAATCTGCATATATGGTATGACGCGGACAGGAGTCAGAGCGAATAGGGAATTTACGCAATCACAACACCAGTAGAACATTCTGCTTTCAACAATGTCGTAAATCAGAGTTATCCTGGAAAGGACAAAGCCTAAAGGATTCACCATGTACTGTGTGTAAAACTATTAAAAACAGGAAAATCAAATTCTTTATCGTAAAAACTGAGAAAAGGCGCGAAATCGAACTGAACATTTTTTATCTATTATTTGATTTTATCGTTCAGAAACACCGTCCTTCACATAAACTACGTCTATGTTATTTAGACTGCATTTACATAATTTAGTTCCTAGCACCAGTTTTTAGGTTTACATGCAGATTGGTTTCTGCAGTTTTTGAATGCCGCCTGATAGTCTACCTGCAGGAAATAAGCCACACCAGAGAAAATAATTCTGGGCACCTGTTGACTAAACTCGTGACTAACATGTGCAGGACCTCTGTGGAATTATAGTCTGGAGTCGGAAGTAAAAGTCCAGCGTTGATTCACGCGAGGACAGTTATTTTACATCCTCCCCTCACCTCACCCCTCCCTCCTACCTTCGCTTGACTTTGAGTGTGGTCTGGATACAAGTCTTTCGGATGAGACGACAAACCGAAGTCCCGAGGACAGCATTCATTTAGCGAAAGTAAAATGTAAAGGTAATCCACAGTAACGACAGATTTGTCCCTGGGGAAGGTTTGACAGAGAAGCCAACATACATACAGGTTAAAACACACACACGCACGCACGCACGCATGCACAGACACACAGACACACACACACAGACACACACAGACACACAGACACATAGACACACACACACACACACACACACACACACAAATACAAACAACCAAACAAACGGAAAAAAAAAAAACACTAGCAGAAAAATGGCGCTGTACTGATTCAACCCGTTCCCCAGACAGAAATCCAGCGTGACAGGACAATGATAACGATACCATATGACACGCCACGATTCAACAACACACAGTACGAATGAGTCAAAACCGATTCGATGTCAGTACTTATCAATGTTCGCCATCAGACTTGCCGTAAGATCGCGGCATTTTTCACGAAGACTGTACCGGTGCATTTCCGCTTGGGTTTGAAAAAAATCACGTGTTTGAATTTCATCACAACACCCAACTTTCTTCTCCCTACCCCCTACCTACTAATCCCCACCAAGCCGCTCACTGGCACCAAACATGCTAACAGAGTTTATCAAAGGGTGAATAAAATAATGGGGTTTGGAGAGGGGGAGCAGATGGAAAAGGGGGGGGGGGGGGGGTAGTGGGGGGGTTGGAGCTGGCGTATTTCCAAGATCTTATGCATCTCTATATGAAAAAAAAAGACTGGTCAAGATAGATGGCATGACTCACCTCAATTGGGGGGGGGGGGGGGAGCTATCTGCAGGTTGTTTCAAGGTACGGGTTGTTATCGTATTTTTTTGTATTTTTTTTATTATGATCGTTTCAGCCTATTTTTTGAAGACGCAGAATGAAGGTTATTAAAATGACAACTTCACTTCTCTACTACACTCCCATCTCATCTCTGTCTGTCTGTCTGTCTGTCTGTCTGTCTGTCTGTCTCTCTCTCTCTCTCTCTCTCTCTCTCTCTCCCTCTCATACCCATCCAAAAACCAGTCAACATTTTTGTTTATCACACACAGAGATACACACAGACACACACACAGAGCGTGAAAGAGAGAGACAGAGACAGAGAGACAGACAGACAGACAGACAGACAGAAAAAGAAACAGGTGAAATGAGAAATCTTTACACGGTGAGAGAGACAGAGATTCTCTCTCTCTCTCTCTCTCTCTCTCTCTCTCTCTCTCTCTCTCACACACACACACACACACACACACACACACACACACACACACACACACCTTCCACGCCCACCCACCCACCCACCCACACACACACACACACACAAACAAACAAACACACACAAACACACACCACACTCACACAAACACACCTCTCCCCCACCGCCTCCGTACCCCCTCCCACGCCCACACCCACACACACAACACACACACACACACACACACACACACCACACTCACTCACACACACCCCTCCCCCATCGGCCCCATACCCCCTCCCATGCCCATCCACCCACCCACCCACCCACACACACACACACACACACACACACATACACACACACACACACCCCTCCCCCACCGCCCCCGTACCCCCTCTCACGCCCACCCACCCACCCACCCACACTCACACACCCCTCCCCCACCGCCCCTGTACCCCTCCTCCCACGCCCGCCCCCCTGCCCCCTCCCCCACGCCCCCCCACCACCACCACCACCCCTCCACCCTCCCACACACACACACATACACACACACGATCAACAAACAACCTACCCTGTTGAGTTGCTGCAGCTTGGTCTTGGCTTTGTTCTGTTTGTTGAGCTGGCCCGAGATGTGGTACAGCACGGCACGGCTGCGGCGCCGGGAGTAGTTGTAGTTGTCGGGCATGTCGTCGTTGTCGTTGTCGTCGGACTTGCTGGAGTCTGAGTCGTCCTTGTCCATGCTGCCTGTATTGTCTGCCGCCGAGAGAGACGTGGC
>NC_134876.1:84593673-84608673 GCF_041734735.1 Babylonia areolata
CGCCAAACACAACACACACTATCAGAAAATAACACACCATAATTATCATGACACATCACATCACATTACACACCACAACACACCACGCCAAACACAACACACACTATCAGAAAATACCACAACATAATTATCATGACACATCACATCACACAACACACCACAACTCACCACGCCAAACACAACACACACTATCAGAAAATACCACACCATAATTATCATGACACATCACATCACACTACACACCACAACACACCACGCCAAACGCAACACACACTATCAGAAAATACCACACCATAATTATCATGACACATCACATCACACTACACAGCACGCCAAACACAACACACACTATCAGAAAATACCACACTATATCATGACACATCACATCACACTTCACACCAAAACACACCACGCCAAACACAACACACACTATCAGAAAATACCACACCATATCATGACACATCACATCACAATGCACACCACAATACACCGAATCACTCTGCAGCACACCAGGGAATACTTCCACAGCAGACCAGAATACTGCAAAGCACATCATAACGCACCACAGGACACCAGAACATACCAAATCAAAACGCATCACAGTACACTAGAACTTGTATACCAGAACATTCCACATCACAACACACCAGAACACATCACAGCACACCAGAACAGAACACAACACACCAGAACACATCACAGCACACCAGAACACATCACGCCAGAACACAGCACACTAGAACACAACACACCAGAACACATCACAGCACACCAGAACACATCACAGCACATCAGAACACAACACAGCACATAGAACACAACACACCAGAACACATCACAGCACACCAGAACACATCACAGCACACCAGAACACAACACAACACACCAGAACACATCACAACACACCAGAACACATCACAGCACACCAGAACACAACACAACACACCAGAACACAACACAACACACCAGAACACATCACAGCACACCAGAACACATCACAGCACATTAGAACACAACACAGCACATAGAACACAACACACGAGAACACATCACAGAACACCAGAAACATCACAGCACACCAGAACACAACACAATATACCATAACACATCACAACACACAAGAACACATCACAGCACACCAGAACACATCACAACACACCAGAACACATCACAGCACACCAGAACAGAACACAACACACCAGAACACAACACAACATACCAGAACACATCACAGCAAACCAGAACATATCCCAGCACACGAGAACACAATACAGCACACCAGAACACATCACAGCAAAAAAATACCACACCAGAACATAGCACACCAAAGCACACCACACCAGAACACACCACAAAGACTCACCAGAGCATCGCACCTTATCGCATTACACCAGAACAAACCACGGAACACAAGAACACACACCACAGCACACACAGGGAACACACAAACACATCACAACACACCACACACCCAAACACATCACAACACACCACACACACACACACACACACACACACACACACACACACACACACACAAACAACAACACAACACCAGAACGTAACACAAATCAGACCACACGTAGTACGCCACGTCACACCAACCCCCCACACACCGCACCCCCAAAAAACCAGCACTGCTGCTGCAGTCACGGTCAAGACACCCAACACCACACTGACCGTTGATGTCCGTGCCGCCCAGGTCGGAGGAGGAGGTGAGGTTCTTGTCGCGCGTGATGTCCTTGTGGGAGACGAGGAAGAGCACCACCTGCCGCTTCTCGTTCTTGATGGGCACTATGTCCATCAGACACCAGAACGGGGTTCCTACACACAAGGGGGGGGGGGGGGGGGGGGGGGGGGCAAGGGGGAATAAGTATACATGCCGATTTCGAAAAACTTAACAGCAACAACAAAACTATTCAATAAAGAAAACGACCAACAAAAGTGGAAAGGCTTTCATGACTCAAGTGTGACGATACCCAATTATTCCAACAAAGAAATCCTGGAAAAGAAACAAAAAAACCAACAACAACACTATAAACCGTATCACTGGGAGGGAAACACTCTCACAAATACACATTGTTATGACCTTGACTTCCATTCTCAAAATTAAAAAAAAAAAAAAAAAAGCATTGATGTTCTCGTCAAAAGAAATCACTATTTGGTACGACATGTTTATTTAATTTATTTATTTACACATCTCCTACAAGGAGCACAAGACCAATGACTATGTGCGGAACCTGGTCAGCAACCTTGTTGGGCCCCAAGAACCACTGCTGGCGACTGCCAAACGACGGAAGATGGCATGCTTTGGTCACGTCATACGACATAACACCCTCTCCAAAACCATCCTGCAAAGGAACTGTAGAGGGAGGGCGCAAACGGGGGCGGCAGAGAAAGAGCTGGTCAGACAACGTCAAGGAATGGACCAAAATGACGATGCCAGATCTCCTCACGACAGCTGCCAACAGAACGGCGTGGCGAGCTATGACATCTTCCTCATGTCCCCCCCAACGACCCCAGTGGTCGAGGGAATGAGTGAGTGAGAGTGAGTTTATTTAATGAACACTGGGTGAAAAACTCAAGTTCTATAATGCTTTAACATTTCCCTACTGTGTCATTGGAACTTGTTTCTTTACACACGTTTTGTTCTCACCATGACCAGTTGTTGTAGCAGGTTTGATGAAGGGTATTTTCCTGTCAAAATCATATGCCATTTTATGGCCTTGACCTTTAATTTCATGATTCGTAGTTTATTTCGGGATCGTGCTTTACCCATGATCATTCAGAAAAAAAATGGTTAATTTTCGAAGTAAAATATTGTTTTTGTCGAGCGTTTATCTAAAAACAAACAAACAAAAAACAGTTTGAAAATTAATGTCCTTGGCCTCGTGTCCTGCATACTTTTATCGTCATACAGAGAGTGCCTTCAAGGTCTTATTCACAACTTCAATCCTGTAAACTTTAGATTATGTGCCACTTGTAGAAGCCGAGAAAATGTAAATGTCAAATTCATCATGGACACACACACACACGCGCGCGCGCGCACGCACACACGCACGCAAACACGCAGGGGCGCTCGCACACACACACACACACACACACACACACACACATTCGTGTCATTACACAGTCCCCATTCGTTTACACACGTGAGTCAAAAAAAGGACTTGATAATCAACTCTGCATGTTCCCCAGAACACGCAACGAAGTCCTTCGGAGTGTCAGCAATGGAAGATAAGACACAACTCTTTACGAGAGAGAGAGACACAAACATAGACAGTGAGGGAGTTACAAGAATACAGACTGTGTCCTCATAAACATAGTGCCTGCAACGGGGAACAATAAACACTACCTTCACCAGACTACACCGTGTCCATTCAACAGAATGGAATAGTAACTGTGATCGGCAGTGCCGTTGGGATTTCTTAATTAAACTCACTCAGTACGGCCAGTCCTCTCTTCTCCTCCACACAGACCCCTCGGATGTCCAGTGGGTGTCTGAATGACCCAACCTTTAGCTTCCGTCGTCAGAATTGTGGTATTCTTTGTCAACATTCACCTCTTCAGTTAAGAGCCTTCCGCTGGTAATATTTTGATGGTGGTTATTGGGGTGAAACGCTCTTAACGTCGTCTCTTTCGTCGTTCGTATGGAAAGAGTTAATTAAACAACACAAACTGCTGAAATGGAGCGCCTCTGAGGGTAATAATACAGACTGTCTGTACCAAATGTATAGTGTCCAGTGACTGCAATGGACACACACGCGTGCGCGCGCGCACGCACACGCACACACACACACATGCACGCACGCACGCATACACACAAACACACACACACATGGACAGACAGACAGACAAAGAGAGTGAGTGAGAGAAATAGAGAGAAACAGAGAGAAGAAACTAAGACAAACGGATAGTCATACAGACACAGATAGATAGATAGATAGATAGATAGATAGACAGATAAGTAAACTGACAAACAGAAACAGAGAAGACGGGGCGCAGAAAGGATAGAAGTTGCAGATTGATTGACTGACTGACTGACTGACTCAGTGAATGACCGAGTGATTGACTGACTGATTGACTGACTGACTGATTGACTGACTGATTGACTGACCGAGTGATTCACTGACCGAGAAAAAAGATGTGAGTAAATGAGCAACCGACTGAGTAATCAACAGGATGAATTGATCATATTGTTGTGAATTCATCTGCTCCGTTTCTGTCTTGTCCTCTCGTTCTTGACGGTGTCAATTATTGGGATGTACATGTAACGCTATGCCAAGGTCCCGTATACAGTATGCACTTAGCGCACGTAAAAGAACCCACGGCATCAAAAAGGTGTTGTCCCTGGCAAATTAACGTTTGTAGAAACATTCACACCAATAGCCAAACAGACGTGCAGACAGACAAAAAAATGGGTGGCATTGCTCTGTGGCGACTCGCTCTCCTCGGGGAGATAGCCCGAATTCTTACACAGAAAATCTGTAGTGACAAAAAGTAATAAATACAATACAAGACAACACAATACAATATAAAGTTCATCATAAACTGAAGAACTATAAGGAATGAGAAACAATTCCGTTCTTTTTCTGTCTGCCTGGAGGTGTATTTTTTTTCCTCAGAAAATGATTTTTTTTTTTTTTTTAAAGATTTTTGCCAGAAGTTGCTGTGGGTTTTTTTCAGTACGAAAAGTGCATGCTGCACACAGGTACTCGATTCATTAATCGTCAAATTCGAACGGCTAGCGTTCAGACCACCACTCAAAATCCAGTGGAGGGAGAGAAAAATAAAGAAAAAACCAAAAGCCGCCGAGTATGGTATTTGATCCGAGCGCTCAGATTTTCTCGATTCCTAAGCGAGTCATTGGGCCCTACGAAGACCTGTTGACCTTGGTCAAGAGACGCAAGCTTAAAAGGTATGGCCATGTCATGAGATCATCAGGGCTTGCCAAGACATTCCTGCAGGGCACAGTGCAAGGAGGGAGAAGGAGAGGCAGACAGAGGAAGAGATGGGAGGACAACATCCCAGAATGGACGGGCTTGAGGTTGAGCGATACAATCAGGAGGTCAGAAAACCGAGAAGATTGGAGGATGCTGGTTGCCAGATCACCTGTGGTGCCCCAACGGTCCACAAGACTACGGGATAGGTGAAGTTGAAGGTGAAGCGAGGGGACGTGTTACCATCAGACCACACTTCTAGGGGGCGTGTAAAAATGAATAAATAGGCAGATAAATAAATAAATAAATGAAATGTAATAAATGAATAAATAAACAGATAAATAAATTAATCAATTAATCAAAAAATAAAAACAATAACAAGGAAAAGCAGAGATGAAAGCCATGGCCAACCAGTGATCCCTTTATCGGAGTCTGAGCGAGGAGATGGCAGCGAGGGTGGGACAGACCATCAGTTCAAGGCGGGGAGAGAGGGGCGTGCGTGTTGTGGGGCCGCTGGCAGGGGCCTTCCCGTCCGCTTCCATTGGTGGTGTGCGTGACGTTGTAAGTTGGTTAGGGGGTTGTACGGGGGGAGGGGGGGTGATGCGGGGGTATGAGGGGGAGGGGGGCTGGCTGGAAGGGGCGGAAGGGAAGGAGGGGTTGGGGGGATGGGAGTGAGGGGGAGGGGCGGGAGCGGAGGGTGGGGGGTGAGGGGCAGGTAGGACAGTTTCTGTGTTTGGAAGTTCTCCGAATCCTTCTCTGTTTTATCCATCAATGCTTGGGTTGAGGTCACGGGACAAATTGGTTTGTGGGCTTTGTCACGAGTGCAGCAGTTATCATCATTCATTTCGTCATTTTTCTTTTGTTTGTTTATATATTTACATTGAGTTATGTGTTTTATTATTATTATTGTTGTAGTTGTAGCTTATATTCCAACCTACCGCACATGACCATATCAGGACTGCCCAACTACACAAATGTCCAAACGCGTTCAAAACAAAACTTCATGTATTTCTTTAAAATCATTATTATATACAAAAACAGTTCATGACACATTATCTTAACCATTTAGCTCCTTAGGACAAATAAGATTTGGCTGTGCTGAGGACGTCAACTCTTTCCCTAAATTTATCCCCAGATTTTTTTTTTTTTTAAAGTCATTAGAAAATGAGAGAAAAAAAAAAAGAAACTATGCTTCAAAGCCAAACAAATACTATGCACAAAAAAGCCATATAGGCAAATAACAAGTGTCAAGGCATTACTCGAAAAAAGAAAGTGGAATGGATTTGGAAGGCAGAATAAGGTGACAACAGTGAAGGAAGGGGGGTGAAAAAAGGTAGAAATAAAGAAAGCAATAGAAAAGGAGGAAATTTCTAGCACAGAATTTCCAGAAGGCGGGGATACTGTTTACACTGAGAGACTCCCCGGCATCCAACGGGGTGATGAGTTTTGATTAAAATTCTGCTTTCAGGCAGTTTCACTGTGCTTGAAAATTTTAAAAAAAAACTTTTTCTTTTAATAAATTATATATATATATATATATATATATATATATATATATATGTGTGTGTGTGTGTGTGTGTGTGTGTGTTTCTTTTTATCACAACAGATTTGTCTGTGTGAAATTCAAGGTCTAGTGGAATGGGAGAAAATATCAGCGGCTGAGCCGTGATTCGAATCAGCGTGTTCAGATTCTCTCGCTTCCTAAGCGGACGCGTTACCTCTAGGCCATCATTCCATATATATATATATATATATATATATATATATATATATATATATATATCTTATTTCAACATTTCCCTAGCTTCCCATCCAAATATTAGGGGTTGTGTCTATTTCAATGGACCTGACGGCGTCGCGCGCATTCCATGTCGAGATCAACAACTATATATATATATATATATATATGGAAGGGCAGCACCAAGAATTGAACCCCTTCATTGAACAGGGAATGGGGTGACAAGGAGGGGACGGACGACAGACCATCACTTCTATGGAGGACGGGAGTGGGGCTGCGTGGAGGTGGGGGTGGGGGTGGGGGTGGGCTGGGGTCTGGCAGGGCCCCTTCTGTCAACTTCCATTAGCAGCCGGCGTGTCTCGTGTAACTTGGTTAGGGGCGGGATGTGTGGGGGTGTGTGTGGGGTGTGTGGGGGTGTGGGCTGGGAGAGGGAAGGGAAGGGGAGGGGGGGAGGGGTGCAATACCAGGAGAGGGGCACCTGAGGCTATTCTCGTGGGAGGTTTTTTTTCCCCCTGTGAACATCAGCATATTGATACATGATCAGATTTAGTCCCGACGCCCCACCCCCTATCCCTGTTGGAACTGAACGGGTCAGACTGCAAGCTGTCACAGAAAGCGGTGCTGTGCTCCATGGTGTGTGTGCCTGATCTGTCGGTGCTGTGTGTTCTGGCCTCCTTTCCCACTACGGTAGTTGCCTGACTAACTAGTTGACGGACAAACAAATGGATAATAATAATAACATTAATAATAACAATAAACAACAACAACGACAATGATGATGATGATGATAATCATCACCATCACAATCATAATTATAATAATCATATAATAACAATGATGATGATAATGTTAAAATGTATGTATGCAGCGTGTGTGTGTGTGTGTGTGTGTGTGTGTGTGTGTGTGTGTGTGTGTGTGTGTGTGTGTGTGTGTGTGTGTGTGTGTGTGTGTGTGTGTGTGTAGTCACATTTTGGTGTGTGTATGTAACATAGATATGATGTATTATGTTAACAAAAGCGTTTTTGTAAAGCACCTAGAGCAGATTTCTGGATAGTGTGCTATATAAGTATCCATTATTAGTATTATTATTATTATTATTATTATCATTCTTATTATCATTATCAATGTTGTTGTTGTTGTATTACAAACAAATAAACATCCAGAACGACGGCAAAAAATATGCTCAAAAGAAGAAGAAGAAAAAAAAGCAACTCTCCTTGTTCACGAAAAGCGCGTCAGAATGTATAATCAAATACCTGCCATCATAATTATCATATCTTCCTAAATCACCGATCAACTTACTAGTAGGCCGATAACTTGAAAACCAGCCAGCCAACCAAATAATCAGGTCAACAGCCGACAAACTAATCCACCAAACAGCTACTTGGGCAAAACAAAATCAGCCAAGCTACTTCCAAACAAACCCTATCGACTAAATGAACCAGTCACAAGAACTGTTTCCTGTTTGAGTGATGGGAATATCATGTCCTGGAGTGAGTCTGGTCCTTGCTCCTCGCTATCCTCCTGTGTATCACGCATACCCGGGTCCTCGTCTGATGGGCTTTTTTCGCAATGTGCCCCTAAGGACCACCCGAAACGGTGCCTTATCGTTTTCCGCGAATCTCGGGCCCCACAGCAAGCACCACCACCACCATCCAGACATCTTGTAGCTGTCTCGGTACCTGTTCCTAGGGACCTCGTTCCCATGTCTGGCTTCCTGTGGATTATGGTCGTGTGTACTCCACTGATTTGTGGCAGCAGTGGCACAGTGTCCGGAAAGAATTTAGGATCCAAGTTACCGCTGAACTTTGCTTTTTTTTTTCCTTAAGGTAGAGAATACTGTTTCCGTCTGATAGGGATAAATGCGGGTCTGAGTTATTGTGCTTCGAATAAGACTGTGGACACGGAACATAATCATGCAAAGTTTATTCATTTATTTGCTTGTTTGTTAGTTTACATAATTAGTTTTCGTCTAATATTCAAGATTTACTCATTTTATTTGTTATCATCAAAACACTTCCAACGTCAGATCAGAGGCATGAAATGTTTCACGATAGATAGAACACAAATCTCAGCACTGAACAAAACAAGACAAACAACAGATTCAAGTCAGGGGATGCTCAGCTCTTCACAACAGGGTACGCTCAGGAAGATAAATATGTATGTATGTACTGAGGACCAAACCCACAGTATCTCCTTTCAGTCACTCGGTCTGTCTTTATCCTATAAAACAGAAACAAGACAAGACAAGACAAGACAAAATCTTTATTAACGAGGGTAATAGATAAGCAAGAAACATGCTTTTTTACATCCAGCCCTCGCCCTAAAGAGGGAATAAAGCTAAAAAAGCGAAAATGAGCATAAAATCAAAACACAATCAAAATATACCATTATTTCACCATTCAAAGCCATTCCACAAAAGGAAGAAGAAGAGAAGAAAATGAAAAAAAATCATGAAATACACACACACACACACACACACACACACACACACACACACACACACACACACACACACACACACACAAACGCACACAAATGCACCCACTCAAGAAACAGTGACAAGAAGAACAGTGGAAGGAGGAGGAATTAACAGTAGCTATCACAGCAGTGGTAGCTATAAAATAGATACAATTATTTTCTTCCTGTTTCTCGGTCTGTCCTTATCCTATAAAGCAAAAACAATAACAGAATGGGCAGCAGGACATGAAGAGCAGTGGAAGGAGAAGGTGTGTATGATTATTAGTAGCTGTCATTGCAGTGGTGCCTATATTATTGATACAAATATCTTTATTCTATTTCCTGTTGTGGTGATCCATGCGGTGGTAGTGATAGTGGTGGTTGAGCAGCAACAGTAGTAGTAATAGTAAAAGTGATGGTGGTGGTAGAAGTAGTGGTAGTAATAGTAATTGCAACGCCAGCAACATCAGCGTTAGTAGTCGAAGCAGCAGAAGCAGCAGCAGCAGTAGTAGTAGTAGCAGCAGCAGCAGCAGTAGCAGTAGTAGCAACAGCAGCAGCAGCAGTATGAACAGTAGCTTGTTATGGAAAAATAACACCAACACCTACACCAGAAGCAGCATCATTCAGAACCATCATTCAGGCCGTTATTTTCACAAGGCTGCAGAGAGCCAACAAGTGTCATTTTCTGACTACTCTGTGTGTGTGTGTGTGTGTTTACACTCGCTGGGAAGGTGCGTGACGATGTGTGAACGACAGTCCGCACTGTATTTGATCATGTCACAGTCGCGGTGAGAGGCTGGGAACTGCCGGGGGGAGGGGGATTAGCGGGGGGGGGGGGGGGGGGGGGGGGGAGCGGCAGGAGGTAGATGATGGTGGTGGTGGTGGTGGTGGTATGATAACGTGTGTGTTGCTTGCCCGTTTCTCTGGCTGTCCAGTTCCGGGGTACGTGCTGTGTGTGGTGTCCTTGTCTGTGTGTTTCTTCTGATTTGTCCTGCAAGTTGGAAGCAGGGATACTGCCTTGCGCTGCTCGCCTGATTATCAGAGAATAGCAACGGACGTGAAAGAGCGAGGGTGGGCAAAACAGACAGACAAAGAGAAGAGGAGATTGAGGGAGACAGAGAGACAGAAAGAAAGTAAACGAAACTTTATTCTTCCACGGTGATGAGACAGCGGTGGGGGGTGTGGGGGTGGGGGGAAGAGACAGAGATACACACACACACACACACACACACACACACACACACACACTAACACTAGCACTAACACTAACACACCACCACCACCACCAAAAACAACAACAAACAAACAAAACCAGATGGACTGACATCATAGCAGAGTGGACAGAGAAACCATTTGAAGAGACCATTTGAAGAAAACCATTTTGACACACTATACATATAGACCTGGAGGAAACTGGTGAACACTTTGTGAGGCGACCTCCCACCCCACCCCGCACCCCCCCGCCCCCCACCCCTCCCAATGACTCTTCACAGAGGAGGGAACAGAAGAAAAGAAGAAGCGAAGAAGAATGGGAAAAGCAGAATAAAAGCGGTATAGTTTGTTTTGTTTTTTTGTTTGTTTTTTTCCCCAACCCTGCCCAAGGCTGTGTTGCATAAGCCATCTTTGCAGCTCAGAGCTCGCTTTTGTAAAGAATTTTCCTCCTGTCTA
Source organism: Babylonia areolata (assembly GCF_041734735.1). NCBI lineage: Eukaryota > Metazoa > Mollusca > Gastropoda > Neogastropoda > Buccinidae > Babylonia > Babylonia areolata. The sequence goes on from NC_134876.1 coordinate 84,604,480, forward strand.
CGCTAATTCCATTCACGTAGGAAAATAATTACCACTGCTAAGATCGCTTATACAACAGCCTTGGGGGTGAAAAATCAAGAACGAAAAGCATAAGACAAAAGGAAGAGAGAGAGACAGAGATACAGAGAGAGAGAAAGACACACACACACACACACACACACACACACACACACACACACACACACACACACACACACACACAAAGACAGAGACACACACACAGAGAAAGAGAGAGGCAGAAGAGAGGGAGAGACACAGAGAGAGACAGAGACAGAGAGGCACACACACACACACAGAGACAGAGACACAGAGAGAGAAGAGAGAGCGAAAGACAGAGAGAGAAAGAGAGAGACAGAAGAGAGGGAGAGACACAGAGAGAGACAGAGAGAGACACACACACACAGAGATAGAGAGAGAGAGAGACAGAGAGAGACAGAGAGAGAGAGAGAGGATAAAAATGTAGAGGAAGAGAAGAAAAGGGGGAAAGACACAGAATGACAGAGATAGACACACAGGCAGAGGTAGAGAGAGGTAGAAAGAAAGAAAGAAAGAAAGAAAGAAAAAGAGAGAGAGAGATGAAAGCAAAGCATGTATAAAACGCCCCCTTCGCCCCCACACCCCCACCCCAGCCCCAATAAAAAATCTCAAGCTTTCAAAAGTCAACTATTAGAAAGAATTTTTTTGTGCTCTCTCTCTCTCTCTCTCTCTCTCTCTCTCTCTCTCTCCCCTTTCCGTTTCTACACACGCACACAACAAATATTAACAACAGGAGGTCACAACGAACACAAAACAGACGTGTCTTCTACAATCGCAAACTTCAAACAGCTCCCATGTCTTTTTGCGCTGTGACTGATATTTCTTGGAACTCTTACCTGCAATTTTATTCCCCCTGTGTGTGGGGGTGGGGGCGGGTGAAGGGTGGTTGGGGGTGAGTGTGTGTGTGTGTGTGTGTGTAGGTATGGGCGTGGGTTTCTCCCTCTCAAACGACTATTACTTTTGGCTGTGAGTGAGTGTCAGGTGTGATTAGAACTGGCACAGTTGGCACGAATTCTGCTGTTGTGCGAGTTCTTTTAACTATCTTACATGAAGGGACGATATATGTGTATATTCCTGCTGCTTTCCTCTCCCGTTTTAAGAGAATCATGTATTGTGTTTTCTCTTTCCTTCTTTCTTTTGATTTGCCTTTCCTTCTTTCCAGTTCTGCATCCCCCCACCCCACACACCACACCACCCCTCACCTCACCCAACCATTCTCTACATCTGCCTTACCCTTCCCACAAATACAGAGAGAGAGAGAGAGAGAGAGAGAGAGAGAGAGAGAGAGAGAGAGAGAGATGATAAACGCTGTATTTCGTGTTTAAAGACGTACAAACTATTATTTTAGAATAAAAATAGACGAACAAATTTGCAAAACATGGAAATGAACAGAAGAAGAACAAGAAGAACAAGATGGAGAAGAAAAGAAATAAAGAGTTAAAAGAAGTTTTTTTTTTTCAAACCTCTTTCACATAATGTGACAATGAAACAACAATCGACATCAAACAAAAATCATGACTAGTTGCCTTTGGTTTAAACATTTTTAATATCAAGAAACAAGGTGGAATACAGCGTTCAATTAAGAAGACTTGAGCAACAACAAGCCTGAGCTTACTAGTTGCCTTTAACAGAATCATCATGCATTCTCGATTATAATACACGATGTATAGCCTAATTACCTGCGAACATCAGATTTATCAAATCAGAAAACGATACACTGGAGCAACTCCTAATCAATGCCTAATGTTCCAGGAGTTAGTCATTCTTCAAAATGACTTTTATTTTCAAAGCTGATTATGCTTCTTTTATTTGCTTTTCATCGTTATTACTTGCATCTTCGAATCTTTTAGATGGATCGAAGTAAATAGACGTTTTCGCCGAATGATTTCTCCCGAAATGGCAAAAAAGAAATCTTGGCCTTCATTGATTAGTTTTTCCATTTGCTTATCAAGGAAGGAGGGGAACGAGGGTGGGGGTGGGAGGGAGGTTCCTTTAAGAGCTCCATCAATATCCATTGCCTCAATTTCGTTGGGGGGGGGGGGGGAGTGTTTGGAATGGAAAATGAGAAACTTCGGTGTGTGTGTGTGTGTGTGTGTGTGTGTGTGTGTGTGTGTGTGTGTGTGTGTGTGTGTGTGTGTGTGTGTGTGTGTGTGTGTGTGTGTGTGTATGTGTTTATACAGGGGGTAATTTAATCAAACGCGTGCATGTGGCACAGTAGTATGTCTGCATTCAAACACACACACACACACACACACACACACACACACACACACACACACACACACACACACACACACACACTACCGGAAAAGGGGTGTGGCATAACAAACAGGATCGACAAAAATAACGAACGAAAAATAAAGGAAAGTAAAGAATGGAAAAGACGAAATAAATATATTAGAGAGAGAGAGAGAGAAAAGAAAATAAAGAAAAACAAATACACGAAACAAACTGAAAAATAATGAGAAAGAAGGAAAGAAAGAAAGAAAGAAGAATGAAAAGAAACGAAAATAAGAAAGAAAGAAAAAAAAAGGAAAACAAAACATATAAAAAGAATGAAAGGAACCAAGTAGGGGGGGGGGGGCGAAGAAAAAGACCGAAGAAACGAAGAAAATAAAAGAAAGAAGGAAAGGACGAACGAAAGAAAGAAAGAAAGAAAGAAAGACAGAAGGATGGAAGAAACAAAGGAAATAAAGAAAGAGAAAGAAAGAAAGAAAGAAAGAAAGAAAGAAAGAGAAAAAAAAATTAACGAAACAAACCAACCAACCAACAGACGAAGGGAGACAAGACGAGACCTCGCTCAGAACGATAAGACAAAAACCCTGAACCGGCGAGAGAGAACTCGGTCACTCTACACCAACCGAACGGGGGGTCCATGGGGACTTTCTCTGTGTCAGACAGACAGACAGTAGATTCATGTACCTACACTTATCTGCACCTTTCCCACCACCACCACCACCACCTCCACCACCCGCCATCACCACCCCCAACATCTTCACAGAGAGAAATTGGAATGAAACGTGTGCTGTCTTCGTGGTTGATGTCTATCGATTCCTTCCTTTTTTTTCTCTCTCTCTCTCTCTTTTTTTTTCTTTTTACACATAAATTATCGTTTTCGCTTCATTTTCTTTTTGTAATTCCATCCTTGGCCTGTTTCTTGTCTTCATTCGTCTTATTTCCACTGTGTTTGACTGTTGTAGTTATTCGCTTGTCCATGCGCACACGTACACGCTTGTCTAACATCACGAAAGTCTCTAAACTTTAATACCTGCAACAGTTTCTCTGCTACTGTTACTGCTACTACTGCTTAGTACTACTATTACTGCTGGTGCTGGTGCTGCTGATACTACTACTACTACTACTGCTACTACTACTACTACTACTACTACTACTACTACTACTACTACTACTACTACTATTTCACACGCATACACAAGTTCGGACTCCAACATATACAGACCCTGACTCTGTCATGTTTCTTCTTTTCCTTGCAATATGTTCAACTGTTTCTGCCTGAGAAGACACGCATTTTCACTACTACTACTACTACTGCTACTGCTGCTGCTACTGCTACTACTACACACACACACACAAAAGTCCTGACTCCAAGATATACAGAGAACACCCTCACTCTCTCATGTTTCTTCTTCTTTTCCCTGCAATATGTTCAACGGTTTCTGCCTGAGAAGACTGCTGCTAATAACCTACTCCTCTCTCTCTCTCTCTGGGTTACGCTGCTGGTCAGGCATCTGCTTGGCAGATGTGGTGTAGCGTATATGGTTTTGTCCGAACGCAGTGACGCCTCCTTGAGCTACTGATACTGATACTCTCTCTCTCTCTCTCTCTCTCTCTCTCTCTCTCTCTCTCTCTCTCCTCTCATCCAGACTGGCATTCACACGATCTCAAACAATTTTCGAGTGGAAATCGGCTGTTAAGTTTTGCTGTTGTTGTTTTTTAAGTTGACTAAATATTTGCAGCTGGCGCACATTCGAGGAATCCGAATCGAAATGGAGCTTCAAACCTTAAGAGGAACACTTTCATTTACAGCCGATGCTCACTCAGGGAAATATACAAAACATCCAATACCTTCCACCTAAAAGAAAAAAAGCAAACGAACAAACAAAAGTAAACAAACCACTAAAGCCCTATATCCCTATG
>NC_134876.1:84613673-84618673 GCF_041734735.1 Babylonia areolata
TATGGCTGCCTAGATGGCAAGGTAAAAAAAAAAAAACAAAACAATAACCGTCATACAGGTATAATGTTACATGTTTGCCTGAATGTGTATGTGTGCGTGCCTGAACTCTGATTGAATGACACAGGAAGCGAATGATGAGCGCCCAATGGCAGCCGTCAGGTAGGCAGCCTAGAGTATAAATGACCCCGCGTTTGTAAAGCGCTTAGTGCTTGGTCTCTTGCCGAGGATAGGCGCTATATATAAGCATCCACATCAATCAATCAAAAAACCCAGCAAAAAAAAAAAAAGAAAAAAAATGCGCCTCATGATGTCTGTGACGAAAAAAAAGGACCTTGAGCAATAAACGTATATCATATAGGAATGAAGATCTAAACGAAACATCTCTAAGAGAAGAAATACAACTTCACTGTCCGAAAACTCACAGAAATTTGCCTTTTGGCTCGCATGCAAGTAGCGCTGTATTTTACATACAAAGCATACATACACATTACATACAAAGTTTTAGAACATAACCATTCATCAGAATATGCATTACAATAACTTACTTCAACAAAATATATGCTAACAAGGGTAAGAAAACCACGTGCTATTTATACTGAAATAATTATTAGACAAGCGAACATTCATTTCCTGCAACATGAACACTTCCACTCACATACATGCACGCTCAATCACCCCATACAATATACGTCGTCCTCCTCAGTCACTCACACATACTTACATGTCAATTGTGAGACAATAAAAGACTAAATGCGTGAACATGACATGATGAAAACATTTTCAGCACACTTTCAAAGTCACTGAAGATCCGCAGCTTTAAAAACAAATTAGATCAGACATTCGAGCCACGGGTCAGCACGTTGCGTTGCGCCTCTTCCTATATCAAAAGTGTCGACACTAACAGTACTAAGGCCCATCTGAACTTCCTGAAGGAACAAAAAATGCTTTCAGCGATAACCGTTTTGAGGCTGTATCAACTAGGAAGTGTTAAACGTATGAGCCATACCGCTGTCCTCTTTTTCGGCGCCATGACGACAACAACAAAAATCGGGACATTAAATTTTGTTAAAAAAGAATACAGTTGAAATCCATGGCCATTCGGATAAATATGAGTGCAGTAAAATGTCTCTCTCTCTCTCTCTCTCTCTCTCTCTCTCTCTCTCTCTCTCTCTCTCTCTCTCTCTCTCTCTGTCTGTCTTTCTTGGGGGTGGGGTGGGATGTAAGGAAGGATAGAGAGACCGGGAAGAAGAGAAAATAGAGAGAATGAGAGAGAGAGAGAGAGAGAGAGAGAGAGAGAGAGAGAGAGAGAGAGAGAGAGAAACAGTCAGATAAACAGACATAGAAAGAGACCCGAGAGTACCTGGTTGAGAAAATGATACAGAGACAGAGCATCCAGATGCATTATTCCCCCCCACCCCACCCCCACCACCCCTCACCATCACATAACCCCCGCACCCTCCATCACCACCCCCAAAGCCTATACCACGATTCTCCATCAACTCTCGTCTAAAATTTTTTTTTTTTAAAGGGGGGTAGGGGTGGGGGGTTGGGGGGGGGGGTTATAGACATGGGAGGATAAAAGGAGGGGTGTGGTGGCTTGCACAGGAAACTTAACGAATCATGACAGATTGCCGAACGGGGTTAAGTGGAGGGGTCGGGGCTCGAGAAAGGCTGCCCGCATGTTCCCAGGCCGGTGTCAGTCTAAATCGAGCGTGTTCGTTATTATCTTTAGACGTCTGCTGTGGGGCGGGTGGCTCTCGACTATCAGCTGGGGATCACAAGAGGAGTGGGGAAGAGGGTAGGGGTTGTAGGGGTGGGCTGGGAAGGGGTGGGGATGGTTGTGGCGGGTGGTATGGGAGTTGCAGGAGTAAGTGAGGGGAGTTAGTAGGAATGGAGTGGTTTGAGTAGGTATTGATCAGGTCGCTGAGGTACCGTACCGTACCGTATTTGCTGAAGAAATCTTCCGATACCAGACAATGTTCTGTGTGAGTGGTGCTTCTACTGGCAGCTTACCCAAAACCTAACAATTTAAAAGCGAAGTATTAAGCGACAACAGCAGTGGCGTTGATGTTGACGGTGGTAACGTCGACGACGAAGACACACACACAGAGGATGCTAGCAGCAGCAGCAACACCATAAGTCGACATACACACTGCAAAAAGAAAGTATGAGACACAGACATCAAAACTTTTGTTATTGTAGTGAAGGTTTGAGACATGAGAGAGAGGCAGAGAGGGGAGACAGACAGACAGACAGACAGACATACCACCAAACATAAACAGAGACAGAAATGGACACTTTTTCAGTGCCAGATTTACAGACACAGAGGCAGACAGGTAGACAGGTAGGCCCATTCACGAAAACCCTCATCCGAACACCTGTGCCCCCCCCCCACCCCCCCCCCACCCCCCCACCCCCCCCTTGTGGAGAGGGCACTGGCTGGTGCAATGACACAAAACCCAACACAGGTGGGAAAACAGGAACTCCCCTATTTTCTTCGCAGGTGGAACGTCTTAGTATAGAAGCAGAACTCAGCAACTCCTGTCTCGCTTTCGGCTTTGCTTATTATCCAGTCTGATCCACTCCGCCTTCACTGATTTTCTTCCCTTGTCAAATATTTATAGAAAACATGGAACAAATGCAGGTGTTATAATAAAGGTGTGGGGTTTTTTCTGTTGTTGCTGTTGTTTGTTGGGTTTTGTTGTTGTTGTTGACTCACTTGTGTAAACAAAGTGAGTCTATGTTTTAACCCGGTGTTCGGTTGTCTGTGTGTGTGTGTGTGTGTGTGTGTGTGTCCGTGTGTGTCTGTGTGTCCGTGGTAAACTTTAACATTGTCATTTTCTCTGCAAATACTTTGTCAGTTGACACCAAATTAGGCATAAAAATAGGAAAATTTCAGTTCTTTCCAGTCATCTTGTTTAAAACAATATTGCACCTCTGGGATGGGCACAAAATTTTTTTAAAAAAGAAGCCTAATTATATGCAAACTGCATTTACTGTTATATTTATATTTTTTTGTATTCTCTAAACTTGGTACTTTGTCCTCTTATTCTGACACAACAACAAGAGCAGTCATTATTATCATTTTTTGTTCAAACAGGAACTTCTTTTGCTAAGCATGGAATTTTAATTTATTTTTGCAAACGTTTTGGTGCAGATAGTAAAAAAAAGGGAAATTACTCTGTAATTAACGCTATGGGACTTAATTTATCACAAGTGAGTCTTGAAGGCCTTGCCTCTCTTGTTGCTGTTGTTTTCAGGACAGACGTTGGGTGTAAGGTGAGAGAGGTAAACAGACATGGAAAGAAAGAAAAAGACAGAGGGGGGGAGGTGTGGGGGTAGGATACACTAATACAAATAAACACATTGAAAGAGTAAGGGGGCAGAGAGAAATAGAGACAGGCAAACAGAGACAGGCAGAAAAAAATAGACAGACACAGATGTTCCACTCAGAATAGACCATGCCTCCCAATGAAAACGTGGTGCAAATGAACGTTTCTGGGGTAGAGTAAACAGAAACCAAGCGAGGAAGAGAGAGGGGAGGGGCGGGGCAGGATCTCTCTCACACACACACACACACACACACACAGGAACGCAGACAGACAGACAGACAGACATGCATGCACGCACACACGCACTGACCTGATATCATTCATAAGTGGAATGAAGGTAAACATGAGGACGATACACTCTAAAACTAGACTGGAGCAGAAAGGATAGAAAACACACACACACACACACACACACACACACACACACACACACACACACGGAGGAGGAGGAATAAGAAGTGAAAACACGCACGGACGCACACACGCACACCCACACCCACCCACACACACACACACATACATACACACACACGCGTGAACACTGGAAAGGCGTGAATGTGAAGACTGCACACACTGTAGCGACACCTCCAACTGTTGACTTTGGCTCTGTCCCAGAGATGAGATAGATGCGGGGAAGGAAGGAAGGAAGGAAGGAGGACGACCAAGTATGAAAGCACCAATAAGACAACTGCATTTTCATCACATCTGTTCCCCCGGACTATCTTCTTTTTTTTTCATTTTTTTTCTTTCTTTTTTTTCAATTGCGTTCATGGTGGGTAAAGAAGAAAAAAAAAGATATCTACAATGCTAAAAGTTACAGATTATGGGGTGGGGGGGGGGATGCAAGTTTAAGACAAGCGTTGGGCAATAGAGTCATCAAGAAGTACGGATTGGATTTCGTTTCACACTGTTATCTCTCCCACGAAGCGAGAGAATCTGAGCGCGCTGGTTCGAATCACTGCTTAGCCGCCGATATTTTCTCCCCCCTCCACTAGACCTTGAGTGGTGGTCTGGACGCTAGGCATTCGGATGAGACGATAAACCGAGGTCCCGTGTGCAGCATGCACTTAGCGCACGTAAAAGAACCCACGGCAATAAAAGTGTTGTTCCTGGCAAAATTCTGTAGAGAAATCCACTGCGATAGGAAAAAAAAAAAAAACTGCACGCAGGAAAAAATACAAAAAAATGGGTGGCGCTGTAGTGTAGTGTAGCGACGCGCTCTCCCTGGGGAGAGCAGCCCGAATTTCACACAGAGAAATCAGTTGTGATAAAAAGAAATACAAATACAAATTACACACAATATCGACAATGATATAACGATGCATAAGAAACGGTAAAACTGGTTGTTAGAATGATTGCGTTGACTTTGTGGCACTGTTGTTTCATTAGAATGGTGTCCCTGGATGTGAGAACAACCGTAGACTTTGTGGCATTGTTGTTCATTGGAATGGTCTTTTATTTTATTTTTTTTTTTTACAAAATATTTCCAAACACTATGCCTTTCCACACGTTTCATGTAAGGGCACCAATTTTCTAATGAATATTATGAATAATATTATCCCCCTGGCAGATCCTGTTCACGCACCTGTCTACACGCGGCTGGTCGCTCCGCTTGGTACCGTCAGTTACACACAAACCGATGGGTGGAAATCACGAACTGAGGAAAAA
>NC_134876.1:84628673-84633673 GCF_041734735.1 Babylonia areolata
CACTCTTTCACCTCTCTCTCTCCTTTCACTCTAACCGTCTTGTTTTTTGTGTGTGTTTTTTTTCGTCTCTTCGTTCAGTTCTTTTTTTCTCAGACTGTATTTTCTCCCTTGACTGGAGGAAATGTTATTATGACTGACAGGGAAGAACGCGTGCGGCATGTGTGTGTATGTGTGTGCATGTGTGTGTGTGTGTGTGTGTGTGTGCATGTGTGTGTGTGTGTATGTGTGTGCATGTGTGTGTGTGTGTGTGTGTGTGTGCATGTGTGTGTGTGCGTGTTCGTGTGCGTGTGCGTGTGCGTGTGCGTCCATGTCAGTGTAGACAGCAAGGTCTCCAAAACAACCAGCAGATCGATAAATCCAAATCGACTGAGACAATATTCACATAAAATTGAGGTCTACAAAAATAAAGAAAAACAAAGAAGATCAAACAATTTTGTCTGTGGCCAAATCATATGGAGTAATCCACTTTCATTGGGAAACTTCCATACAAGCTGAGAGAGAGAGAGAGAGAGAGAGAGAGAGAGAGAGAGAGAGAGAGAACTCAGAACTGTTTTAATGTCAATAGCTTATCAGCCCTAAGGACATGGGGGTACAATCAAAACAACAACAAAATAGTTCTAAAAAAAGATGAAACGACTATTCAAAACATACCATTTTTGAACGTCAATTCAAAACATACCATTTTTTAAATCCATTGATAAGGCATCTACCTAATTTCGACCATCCAGTTTACGAAGACAATTTCATAAAGAACAACAGTGAGTGATGTTTTTTCTTCGAAAATTATATGCTTCGGCAATATACTTTGCCAGAGACTAGATTGAATTTTCTTGATGTATGTTAAGTACACTGCACAGATCTTCATTCTTTGCAGAACATGTTTTAAAGACAATACATTTTTCACGAATATCAGCGTACACTTTACAATGAAACAAGAAAAGTAACTCATCCTCATTATAAAACCGCACATCGGACAAGGGGAGAGCATGGATGGGTTAGTTTGAAACCAATTCTTGTGAGCATATAATCCAAGAGATCTCAACCTAAACCTGGCTAAACTGATTCTATGCCACTTGTTGGTTACAACTGTGATATATTTTTCTATTCCAAAAACATTTTTAAACTGATAGAACCGACTGAATTTTTCATTTGTTTCCATCTCATAATGCCAGTCTTGCTTATATGAAACTATGAGTCTATCTTTGAATTCAGAAATAAATCCTTTTTCGCATCCAATTCCCTGACACATCCACACAATTCCAAATCCATGTACTGTTAATATTTTCTTAACCAAATATACCCAGTTTTCCTTCCCTCTCTCGTGTTCGTTTAATAACATAACATACGCTTGTTTACAAAGTTGAGAGAGAGAGAGAGGGAATCGACTGAATTAGACACACACACAAAAAAAGTGGCGCTGCTCTGCGGCAACGCGTTTCCCCATCGCCACCTCCTACCCCCCCCCCCCCCCCCCCCCCCCCCCACCCTACATCCCCCCCCCCCCCCCCCCCCCCCTTTAGAAAAGAGCGGACCAACTTTCACACAGATACGTCTGTTGCGAAATGAAAGGGACACAACACGATACAACGAGCCCTTGAAGGATGAAGGAACGGTGGACACCTCCGCACCTATTTACTTACGTCACAAGCACAGACAGAAGCTGTGTCTATGGCTTCACGGCGTTGCATTAATTTTCATTATTCGAGTTGCTCATTTCTTTCTGTACACTGCTTTATTTTCGTACCTCAGTTTTTAGAAGTGAAGGAATTACAGTGGGTATATATGTATGTGGGGTTTTTGGGGTTTTTTTGTTGTTGTTGTTTGTTTGTTTTTTTGTTTGTTTTTTTGTTTTGTTTTCTTTTGTTTGCTTGTTTTTCTTAAAAAACAACAAAAAACAACATTTTTTCAGTTGCTTGGAATAATGTCAGAAAAGGAAATAACTGTTGAAAATGTGGTCAGGCAAGAGAATGGAGGGATCTTGACGGAATTAGCTGAAACATTTCTCTGTGTATATTATCTATGCTGTGTGTGTGTGTGTGTGTGTGTGTGTGTGTGTGTGGAGAGAGAGAGAGTATATGCATGTGTGTGAGACAACAATGACAGGACTATGACGACAGACACATTATGAGTTATTGTGTAATAAAGCAGACAAGACCGAACCAAACACATCAATAAATAAATGAATAAATAAATAAATAATCCTATTTTTTTAAACTATGATGTTCAGAATTAAAAATCAATACTGCAACTAATTGTCTACATTCACCAATATGTGTGAAGGGGCTTTCAAGAAAAATCTCCCTCCCCTACACACACACACACACACACACACACACACACACACACACACACACACACACATCCTCCAGTGCAGAAAGTCAAGTCTAACAAACCACACAAACACACGCACCAGAGAGAGAGACAGACAAACAGACAGACAGAGAATTACTCCCAGTTTCAGAGCCAGGATCACTTACCGTTCTTAACGGAGTTTCAGAGGAGAAAGGAAGCGGTTCACAGAAAATCACCCGCTCACCCCAAAACAGAATTCAAATGAATACTTGAAGGACAGGACAGCCACTCCTCAATGGGTGAGACTGGTCGTAAGACATATCATTTCAATTAAACAAGTACGTAAACCATCGCTAATACGACGAGAAATTTCCAAAAGGGAAACATGCTGGTGAACCTTTTTTTCAACAGGCAGCGTGTCATTTACTGGCACAGCTCTCAAGACATGTTCCAGAGTCAGAGGAAGCTACGTAGATAGCGGGGAACGTACCACCACCACCCACTCTGTGCGACTCTTATCTCTTCTGCAGTGTCAAATTTAAGTGCACACGATTTATATATGGGGTATTCGCAAGTGCGCGGTGCACGTCACACATACATAAGTGCGTATACAGATTCAGACACATCAACAGACGCACATACATACATACATACAGATTCAAACACACACATGCATTATCTCTATCTCTCTCTCTCCCTCTTTCTCAGGCACATGAACACATTTTCCATATGTGCATACTAAAGTACACTAGTACACATTCAGAGACAGATAACGAGGGAGCTAATCAGATTTTTTTTAATCGAATCCTGCATATCACTTCCCGTGAGTATCCTTTTTTTTTCTTTTTTTCTTGCTACAGAAGGAGAACCGAGAGACTCTGTCATGTTTTCCTTTACACGATTTAAACAACAGTAACACGCACACCAAGAATATATATAATATATATATATATATATATATTATATGTAATATATATATATATATATATATATATATATGCTCCCTCCCCCACTCACTCTCTCTCTCATTCATAGTGACTCATTCACAAACACACACACATACGTTCTGGTACGAAGGGAAAGGCAATAGTGAACTGCGTAGGAAGATTTACAAAAATAACTCTCTTTTTTCTCCAAACAAAATCTAAAACGCACCTAAAAATAAACAACAAACACACAACAACAACAACAAACAAACGAACATTTTTAAATTACCTTACGCAAACGCTTCACACAACCACCACAAAGAACGACTCTAAAGTTTTGTCAACGGCCCAAGATAATCAAAAACCCCCAACCTGAAATACAGAAGCCTAAAATATTTCAAACATTAACGGCCCAAGATAATCAAAAACCCCCAACCTGAAATACAGAAGCCTAAAATATTTCAAACATTAACGGCCCAAGATAATCAAAAACCCCCAACCTGAAATACAGAAGCCTAAAACATTTCAAACATTAACGGCCCAAGATAATCAAAAAACCCCAACCTGAAATACAGAAGCCTAAAACATTTCAAACATTAACAATCATTTTTTACCTACCTGAAACTATTGCATAATTCGCTTCTCAGTGCTACTTATGTCTAGGGGTACCATATATACAGTATGTATTCTTTGTGCGACGTGCGAATGGAAAGGAGACTGAGTGTGTTTAGAACGAGAGAGTGTTTCAAGCAAAGGTTATTGGAGGTGTGAGACCAAGTTATTCGACTTTATTAAATAACCACGACCATCACTCTAACACAGTTGCTGAACTAAACAAAGAACGAACGAACAACAGCATAAAAAAAACCCACACTTAATCTGACTGAATTACCGCATTTATCTCAACAAACTAACAAATAAAACTTCATTAAATCAAGACGAAAACCACCGTTTCCCAAAAAGTGAGCCTAAACTGAGTCATTTCCTTCAATTTACATCAGGCTGTTATCAGATGATCTATTCCTCAACACTCACATAAGGAATGGGAACCGCCGCCCCCCCACCCCCACCTCGACACCCACATGTGAACTCCCAATTTCTATGAGTCCAAAAGCAATTTAGATTCAAGCGGCTACGCGGCAGTGAAACGTCTTCCTAGTAGGAAAACGTCCGCCAGGAAAACGAGAGAATCTGAGCGCACTGGCTCGATGGCAACACGCACCAGTATTTTCTCCCACTCCACAAGACACTGAGTGGTGTTTGAAGTATACTCCCTGTTTGGTGAAATATACTTACCATGTCAAACTGATACATTTTGTGTTTGACATGGTGCGGTATATGACACCAAAAAGAGTTTTAATTATACTCCTTGTTTGGTGATGTTTAACTGTCATGTCAAACTCAAATGCACCAGTTTCACATGGCATAGTATATATGACACGAAAGCCCGCTTTGAAAGGAAAACAGATACACTTGCAGGCAAAAAAAAAGAGAAAAAGTGGCGCTCTCATTGTAGCAACGCGCTCTCCCTGGGGAAAGCAGCCCGAATTTCACACAGACAAAAGAGTAAAACGATACAATACAAATGAAATATCCTGTGTGTACAGTTCCCTCTGTGTCTTAGGCCCCGGCGTTTGCAATACCATGTGAAGTTCACGTACGGTACATGTTACATTACGTTACACATTACGTTACATGCTACATTACGTTACGTTACATTACGCTGCGTCAAACAACAATCGACAACGCCACTTCACACCGTGCTGTGTTTATAAACGCAGC
>NC_134876.1:84641173-84646173 GCF_041734735.1 Babylonia areolata
CACAGAGTACTGAGAATCAGTGAAACACTAACCAAATGAGAAAGAACGCGTCATATGCACTCACTAGAATATTCTCGAACAGACTATCAGTGTCCAGAGACGTCACTGACTGTGACGTTAAGAAGAATCAAATAGAACACTGCTCTAAGCATATGACAACATGGTGATTATTTAGATCAATCATAGCCGAGCTGTAACTAACATGTCAAAGCAATAACTGAACAAAGAATTAACTGAACATACTCATATGAACACAAGTACTGTGTCGAACAATACAATTTACAAATCAACACATTCTACACACTAGTACTTACAGCGATATGTAGCGAGATCTCTGCCGTTGTAGGAACACACGACACACACTCACACACTGCTTGTGACGCAGCAAGAGAGAGAGAGAGAGAGAGAGAGAGAGAGCAGCTCTGGTCAGATGACTGACCAGGTATGAAGTGACCACTCATCACTCACTGTGCCAATTTATGCAGGTTAAGTGGACCGCAAAGACAATCACGTGTGCTGCAACACAGATCAGCTCAAATCTGGCCAAATCTGGCAACAACTGTGTTTCTTACAAGGTGTTCAGTGACAAATTTCTAAATGATTCCTGAACCGATTTACGTCGGATAAGTTGCAAAAGAAAGTGCTCAACACCTACTTTATAATGAGTATAAATGAAGTGTTGATTATTTAAGATGAATTTATAATCTTAATTTAAGTCACCTGAACAGGGTCAGTTTTAACGAGCTCGTCGCTGAAAATTACAAACTGCGTTAAATCATTTTAACGTAAGCAAACATAAATGGAATAGATTTAAAGATGGAATTGCGACGATTCTGCCAATATATAATACTTGTAGTTTACTGATCCGGCAAAAGATATATTAATTAAATACGGTGGAGCAGAAACACAGATTCCAGCTCAGCCAATAGCATACCGCGACGCGACACTGGTCGAGCCGTGAGTAGGTTGTCTGGCGAGGAAGATAAAATGATGTTAGCAGCTTTGCATTCAAACTGGGAGTGACGTCACCCATATTCTGCATGTGGGCTAGTTGTGAAAACTGTAGTCTGCTAATACAGCTTGTACCTAAGAGTGCTGTCTGAAGCAGGATGAAGCTAAGCGCTTGGCTACATATATAATGTTATACGCGCATGCAGTCTATTTTGATTCGGAGTAAGACTCTTAAAACATTAAAACGAAGAGGGACAGACAGACAGACAGACAGAGAGAGGCAGAAAGAAAGACAAAACGGAAGAAAGGGCCGATGAACGAATGCACAAACGAACAAACGAAACGAAAGAACCGACAAACTTACGTACGAACGAATGAACATACGAAAGAAACAAACAAACAAAAGAAAGGAAAAGAATACAAGACAAAGAAAGAAAAACGGAATAAACTGTAAACGCGGGCGAGACATCTTGGAAGCCGTACAAAAACCTTCCCATTTCATGGTGACTGATAATCTCTCCTCCACTCACATCACGCCTTACTTGGTCTTGGCCTGCCAGCTGCAAAACACAGTGAGAGAGATAGAGACAGAGACAGAGAGAAAGAAAGACAGAGACAGAGACAGAGAGAGAGAAGCAGGTGATAGTGAGAGACAAATGGATGAAAGGGGATGCAGAAGAGGGTTTGAGGGATGTGCAGACTCACAAAAATAGCACCTGTGAGTACTTATGGCATTGGATATTGACAAGCGTATCCTTGTATCGCACATCTTGTCTGGGTACGTATATACATAACCGACCATTCCCCTGGCTGGTGATTGGCATGTCCGCCTGTCAATATCAGCGGTGTGACAATCATCTATTGTCGTGTGTGTGTGTGTGCGTGTGTGTGTGTGTGTGTGTGTGTGTGCGTGAGTGTGCATTCGCCGCTTTTATCTTTGGTACTGTTGCTTCTTGCTCTGCTGTTTATGTTGTTGGTGGTGTTATCTTCGTTCCGTGTCGTCGATTCTTTATCTTTGGATCTGTTTCAAGGTCTGATCTGCACGCTGGGTTGATAAAAAGGTGGTGCTTCCTTTTTTTTTTTTTTTTTTTTTTTTTTTTTTTTTTTTTTTGTTGGTACTGTTGTTTCTTGCTCTGCTGTTTATTATTATTATTATGTTGTTGTTGTTGTTGTCTTCGTTCCGTTTTGTCGATTCTTTATCTTTGGATCTGTTTCAAGGCCTGATCTGCACGCTGGGTTGATCAAAAGGTGGTGCTTTCCTTTTTTGACTCACTTGTGTAAACAAAGTGAGTCCATGTTTTAACCCGGTGTTCAGTTGTGTGTGTGTGTGTGTGTGTGTGTGTGTGTGTGTGTGTGTGTGAGTCCGTGTGTCTGTGTGTCCATGGTAAACTTGAACACTGACATTTTCTCTGCAAATACTTTGTCAGTTGACACCAAATTTGGCATAAAAATAGGAAAAAATCAGTTGTTTCCAGTCATCTTGTTTAAAACAATATTGCACCTCTGGGATGGGCACAAAAAAATTTTAAAAAGAAGCATAATTATATGCAAACTACATTTACTGTTATATTTATATTTTTGTATTCTCTAAACTTGGCACTTTGACCTTTTATTCTGACACAACAACAAGAGGAGTCATTATTATCATTTTTTGTTCAAACAGGAACTTCTTTTGCTAAGCATGGAATTTTTATTTATTTTGCAAACGTTTTGGTGCAGATAGTAAAAAAGGGAAATTACTCCGTAATTAATGCTAGGGGACTTAATTTATCACAAGTGAGTCTTGAAGGCCTTGCCTCTCTTGTTTTTCTTATTATCATTTTTATGCGGCAGTCGTGTGTCGTACATGGATCAGTCTGAACACTCTGTCACCTTCTTGAAACTGAAACTGAACTAAAAAAAACTAAATCTGCCAGTTAGTCCGTCAGTCAGGCAGTCAGTGAATCAGTCACAGTCAGTGTGTGTGTGTGTGTGTGTGTGTGTGTGTGTGTGTGTGTGTGTGTGTGTGTGTGTGTGTGTGTGTGTGTGCAATACTTATCATAGATGTGTGTGTGTTTATGCAATTCTTATTGTACATCTCTTAATTGTAATTCATTCCCCAAACAATTGTTGTTGTTTTTCTCTGTGAACAGAAGGCATAACACATTTTCATGGAATCAGCAACTGGCCATTTCCTGATCAATTATGTGCCACAGGTTTGTCGTTAATGGATGTTACTTTATCTACGATTTACATCTATTTATCCTTTCGTTTATTCATTCGTCCATTGATTCATTTAAATCAAAGGAAGAGAGAAAGCAATCAAACAGCGAGAGAAACAGGGAGAGGTATGCACACTGGATGAGAGAGATTTCATACTTGGGTCCACGTTATTATACACCCAGACATACATCGAATATCTTCAACCCCCTCAATTCCTTTATGAACTAATCATGTTGATTGCTAAATAAAATAAAATAATTTTTAAAAAACAACAAAGACAAAGAACCAATAGGCATTCCTCCATGAAGCGGAAGACTGGGAAATGATGTTAGGGAATCCATATATCTGGGAGAGATAGAGGGAGAGGAGGAGAGATATATATTCACAGAGAGAGAGAGATACAAACAGACAGACAGACAGGTAGACGGAGAGAGGGGGGGTAAACAGACTAGACAGACAGGCAGGCAGAGAGAGAGAGAGGGGGGGGAGGAGAGAGAGAGAGAGAGGTGTGTGTGTGTGTGTGTGTGTGTGTGTGTGTGTGTGTGTTCTGGTGGAACAGATCGAAAATTCTTCTTGTAATTGGATGGATATTTCCCTTTTGATATCAAAAAAGAAAACAAAAAGACTACCATTGATGCAAGATTTCCGATGCGGACCATAGACCTCCAAGATGTCCCTGGATCTTCAATGACCCATACCTAAAGTGCTTGTGCTTTCGGTTTTCTCTCTTCTTCTTCCGGCTGTTTAGACTGATATGAGAACGGCAAAGAAAATACTCAACTAGTAAACGTTTATAATCAAGAGCTGCACCACTCAAAAATGTTCCTGTGGTTCTTTTGTGACAAAGTGAAAATGAACAAAAATGATTAGGAGAAAAAAAAGATTTAGTTAAAATAAACGAAGTGTGTGTGCGTGCATGCACGCGCGCGCGCGCGTGTGTGTGTGTATGTGTGTTTGCATGCGTACATACGGACGTGCGTCGAGTGTAAGTAGTTGTAAATGTGCATACGCGTGCACATGACTGAATGTAATCTTAATTCAACACATATTTTTCTTATCGTCGTACACATTCTGAAATCCGTTTCCAAAGACCCATATATTCGGAGGCGGGTAAGCAGACGTCTCCTGGTTTCAGCTTTAGTTCATCATGCATCGCACGGCGGGACATGTGTCTGTTTTGAGTGCACGGGCAAAGCGAGCAGCAGACAGGGTGGAGCTGGAGTTTGTGGAGACACCTGAGTAATATATTAGTATTTGTATTTGTACTGCTTTTTATCACAACAGATTTCTCTGTGTGAAATTCGGGCTGCTCTCTCCAGGGAGAGCGCGTCGCTATACTACAGCGCCACCCTTTTTTCTTTTTTTTTTGTATTTTTTCCTGCGTGTACTTTTATTTGTTTTTCTTATCGAAGTGGATTTTTCTTCAGAATTTTGCCAGGAACAACCCTTTTGTTGCCGTGGGTTCTTTTACGTGCGCAAAGTGCATGCTGCATGTGGGATCTCGGTTTATCGACTCATCCGAGTGACTAGCGTCCAGACCACCACTCAAGGTCTAGTGGAGGGGGAGAAAATATCGGCGGCTGAGCCGTGATTCGAACCAGCGCGCTCAGATTCTCTCGCTTCCTATGCGGACGCGTTACCTCTAGGCCATCACTCCACTTGTGTTAAGAAATGTCGTTTCGTACAGGTATCATGTTGTTATTGGTGTTGCTGTTTTCGATCTTCCAACATGTATTCTGACATTAACATCCAAGTGCCTTTGCCCAGATGTTGTTGCTGTTGCTGTGTTATTCTTGTTTGCAGTTCACCCACGTATTTGCCTGTACCACTAACAATGCGCCTTTGCC
>NC_134876.1:84658673-84671173 GCF_041734735.1 Babylonia areolata
CAACTGCTAGGCAGATGCTCGACCAAGCAGCAGCATAACCCAACGCGCTTAGGCTTTGAGTGCATACATACATACACACACACACACACACACACACACACACACACAGATATATATATATATATATATATATATATATATATATATATATATATATATATATATATATATATATATATATATATATATCAGAGGAGATTTCTAATTTTGCCAGAGGACGCCGTTCATGTTTGCAATGTTTTGGGGTTTTTTCAGTGAGCCAAGTGAGTGCTGCACACGGGACCACCCTGCCACCTTCCTCCTACGTTAATAACGACAGTAAGGATCAAGACCACCAACGCTGCCCATCGCTAAACAACAGACCATCAATACTAACCCCTATTATCCAGCCAAAATGGTTCATGTCCTAACACAATGACAGCCAAAACGGTTCACGTCCTAACACAATGACAGCCAAAATGGTTCACGTTCTAATACAATGACAGAATGACAGCCAAAATGGTTCACGCCCTGACACAATGACAGCCAAAATGGTTCACGTCCAAACACAATGACAGCCAAAAATGGTTCACGTCCTAACACAATGACAGCCAAAATGGTTCACGTTCAAACACAATGACAGCCAAAATGGTTCACGTTCAAACACAATGACAGCCAAAATGGTTCACGTCCTGACACAATGACAGCCAAAATGGTTCACGTCCTGACACAATGACAGCCAAAATGGTTCACGTCCAAACACAATGACAGCCAAAATGGCTCACGTCCTGACACTCACGTCCTAACACAATGACAGCCAAAATGGTTCACGTCCTGACACAATGACAGCCAAAATGGCTCACGTCCTGACACTCACGTCCTAACACAATGACAGTCAAAATGGTTCACGTCCTGACACAATGACAGCCAAAATGGTTCGCGTCCTAACACAATGACAGCCAAAATGGTTCACGTCCTGACACAATGACAGCCAAAATGGTTCGCGTCCTAACACAATGACAGCCAAAATGGTTCACGTCCTGACACAATGACAGCCAAAATGGTTCACGTTCAAACACAATGACAGCCAAAATGGTTCACGTCCTGACACAATGACAGCCAAAATGGTTCACGTCCCTGACACAATGACAGCCAAAATGGTTCACGTCCTGACACAATGACAGCCAAAATGGTTCACGTTCAAACACAATGACAGCCAAAATGGTTCACGTCCTGACACTCACGTCCTAACACAATGACAGCCAAAATGGTTCGCGTCCTGACACAATGACAGCCAAAATGGTTCACGTCCTGACACAATGACAGCCAAAATGGTTCGCGTCCTGACACAATGACAGCCAAAATGGTTCACGTCCTGACACAATGACAGCCAAAATGGTTCACGTTCAAACACAATGACAGCCAAAATGGTTCACGTCCAGACACAATGACAGCCAAAATGGCTCACGTCCTGACACTCACGTCCTAACACAATGACAGTCAAAATGGTTCACGTCCTGACACAATGACAGCCAAAATGGTTCGCGTCCTAACACAATGACAGCCAAAATGGTTCACGTCCTGACACAATGACAGCCAAAATGGTTCGCGTCCTAACACAATGACAGCCAAAATGGTTCACGTCCTGACACAATGACAGTCAAAATGGTTCACATCCAAACACAATGACAGCCAAAATGGTTCACACAATGAGCTCATTTCTCTTTCCTCTTCATTGTCGATACATGACATTTTCTTTTGAATTCTGAGCCTACAGGCAATACAGTTCACGAGAAGAAAAAAAAGAAAAAAAGAAAAGAAAAGAAAATTCTCTATATAATTATCCGAGAAGAAAATTCTCTATCCGAGAAGAAAATTCTCTATATAATCATCATCTTCAACTCGCAAATACTCACCACGAAGAGACCAATAAAAAATAAAAAAAATAATTCAGCATTATGCAGAATATAATGTGTTCGCCCCGGTCGATGTCCGTTTATTTCCATATAGGTTACCCTCTTCAACAATGCGAGATAGCCACCGGGACAAGTGCTCCATGAACATGGAAAATTGATAATGATTATGAAGGACAATCAGCCAGTAATAAAGACACGGGGGACCTGGTGTGGCGGACAGGAGGCGGGGAGGGGGTGTGGGGGGGTGGGTTGTGGTTGGCGTGTTTTCATGAACAGTGCTCGCTAGAGGGAGAGAAAGGGAGCATGGGGCCGGGGAGGCGAGTAGGGAGCGGGTAAATGGATGGACGATCAGATGGTCAACTGGACGTTGACGTGAGTTTGAAAAGATATTAAATGAGAGAGACAGATACGGATACGTGTACGTATACGGATACGGATGTTTTATTCAATACAGGCCATGGCCCCTCATGAAGGGGTGGTGTAAACAAACATTACAGAGGTAATATATTCTGATATGTAACACAACACAGTTGTAACCTGAAAATGAGAAAAAAACAGTCATTATCTGCGTTTAGTCTTATTCACACAGAATAATATTTTTTTAAAAAGCGGAAAACTTGCACACACTCAACTGCATATTGTATTTATATTCTTTAAGGCTTTATACAAGTAAATTACTAGCTGTTTATTAACGCGTTCCTTAGTGGATGACATAAGCAAATACAGTCTGAACAAGGAGGGCTGCCTATGAAACTTTGAAGGTATCAGCTGATTTCATGAGAGAGACAGAGAAACAAAGAGAGACAGATAGACAGACAGACAGACAGACAGACCACTGAGATTTTTGTTAATCACATGGGAGAGACAGAGAGCAGAGGGGTGGGGGCGAAACAGAAACAGAAAGATAAAATGACACACAGACAAGCAGGCACATAGACATAGAGTCAGAGAGAGTAATTTTCAATGAAATTATCAGTTTATTCCCCCCCCTCTCTCTCTCTCTCTCTCTCTCTCTCCTTCCCTCTGTCACACACGCGCACACACACACACACACACACACACACACACACACACACACACACACACACACACACACACACACACACACACACATTCACACGGATGGAGGCATGAAGGAAGAAAATCATGGCGGCGCAATTTCATGATAATCTTATCGATCACACTCGTTAACATGAAGCGCAAGTTATGCGTGCTCTCTCTCTGGACAATCAACCTCCTCCCCCTCTCTCTCTCTCTCTCTCTCTCACACACACACACACACACACACACACACACACACACACACACACACACACACACACACACACACACAAACACACACAATTACCGTCACCATCATCACCAATAACAACAAAATCCAACGAGTGGCATTTACATGCACGATCGTGGTTTTTTTGTTGTTGTTTTTTTTATCCGCCACTTAGGCAACCATACTCCCACTTCCCTTTCAGCAGTGGTTGCACGCTGAGTGTGTTCCTGTTTCTGTTTCGCGAAACCCACAGGAACGGCTGACACAGATTACGGGGATCTTTTGACGTGCGTGTTTCATCTTCTGCACGTGTGTACACAACAGGTGAAGCAAGGAAATCAGCAGGTTTGCAAGCCACGTTGACCTGGAAGGATGGAATTATTCCCCGCGCCATAAACCCACCAGGGGCTTCCGGTAATCGAACCAGGAACCTCGCACACAGAAAACCGCGGGGGCATAAATTCAAGGCAATAACCACTCGGCTATTGCCACCCGTCACGTGCACAGTCCTTCAGCGGCCATCAAAGAACGCTCTTCCTCCTCCTTCCTACCCCTCCCCCTCCCTGGGAAAAAGAAATGTTGACTGAAATAATGTTGATAGAGCTGAACTTAACCGCTGCTGCCTCTGCAGCTGAAGTGACAACAAACATGGAAGGCTGTGTGACGGCAGGGGAAGAGAAACATGGCCTAGTTTTGTATTGTTTTGTTTTGTTTGTTGTTTTCGTTTTGTTTGGTTTTGTTTTGTTTCCGACTTTACCTAGTTTTGTTGCGCATTTCGACTGGCCTGGGACAGACAGACATTAGAACGAATATGTAATCAGGTGTGTTCATTGACAGTTTCTCTCTCTCTCTCTCTCTCTCTGTGTGTGTGTGTGTGTGTGTGTGTGTGTGTGTGTGTGTGTGTGTGTGTCTCGTTTACTTGTATTCAAGTTGTACCCACGTTCTTTGGCCATACTACGCAGTCAGAAAGAGCTGTTTATAGATAGAATAGAAAATGTCCTTATTACCAAGTGTACCGGGGTCACAAGGAACGTTGGGGGGTGGGGGGGTGGAGGGGAGGGGTAGTACATAAAAAAGTAAAACATAAATCAAAAATCATACACAAACACAGATACAGTGGAGAGCTATCCAATGGATGCTCTCTAAAAATAAAAAAAAAAAGCTTGGACTCACTGGTGGCTAATCAGTAATATTTACCAGTCCTCGACATTCATATCGACATTGTCATATCTGAGATTAAGCATATTTCTCTTTCTTTCTTTCTTTCTTTTTTTTTTTTTTTTTTTTTTTTTTTTTTTGGCTGCGGAGAGGTGTTGTCTCTCTGGCAACAACGAAAAATGTGAACGACAGAGATAGAGAAAGAAGAAGAGAAGAAAAAAAAGGGCAGACAGACAAACAGAGACAGAGCTACCAAAGGAGAATTCCTTCTACTTTTTCGCACAGCGGGTGGTCCCGTTACCTTCAAATTAATTAGCCATCAAGAAAACGCCAGTGTCAACATTTTACCTCTTTTCAGTTATCGTCCACAACATCTCAAATAAAGCAAATTAGTCACTGGAATCCCATAACATGAGAACTTGAACAGAAACGCTGAAACATGGACGAGAGAAAACACTCAGGGATTCTGAGTGAAATGAAAGAATGGTCCTCTCCTATTCTACACAGGCTAACGCAACAGAACTGAAAAGAGCAGCCCAACCAGAGAGATGCAACGCTGGTCAAATGGTAAGAGAGCGCGAGCGCACAGAGAGAGAGAGAGAGAGTGAAAGAGAGAGAGAGAGAGAGAGAGAGAGAGAGAGAGAGAGAGAGACTGACACTGGAGTCATTTATTGTCATTACCAGTAAAGGTCTTTTCATGTTTTACATCTATTTGCTTATTTATCATCATTGTTATCTTATTTATTTATTTATTTATTTATTTATTTATTATTGTGTTGTTTTTTTCGTTGTTTTTTTTTCGTTTTTTCTTACTACTACCTTTTTTTTAAATTATAGTTATTATTTATTTGTTTATTTATTTGTGTAAGCTTATCTATTATTTATTCACCTTTTTTTTTCTTTCTTTTTTCTCAAGGCCTGACTAAGCGCGTTGGGTTACGCTGCTGGTCAGGCATCTGCTTGGCAGATGTGATGTAGCGTATATGGATTTGTCCGAACGCAGTGACGCCTCCTTGAGCTACTGAAACTGAAACTGAAACTGACAAAGGGGCAACAACATCAGTTCTTACATTTTTGCTTCAATAAAAACACATAACAAAAACTACAATTCATAGATTTTTGCTTCAACAAAAACACATAACAAAAACTACACGTACTTGCTTTCTCAACCATTCAGTCAATTTAAACCAAGAAAACAGACAATGATTGGAAATACTTCAGCCACCTCCTGGCAAAAACTCAACAAAATTGAACTACAGAAAAAATAAGAATAAAAATTAATAGCAATAAGGAAATGAATGGAGAACTGCCTCGACTATCCACTCCAGAATGGGTCAAACTAATACAGACTGATTCAACAATACACTCAAATATATAATGTTATGTTTTCTGTTTCGTCACAACTGAAATAGCAACTTCTGTACTGACTGTAATTAAGTACCTTCTAATCTGTTAATACCATTCTGACTCATATACCTTCGCCTTATTGTTTGTGATTCTGCAACGAATTCAGCAATCGATCTAATTATGATTTCATTATCAGACGATAAAACAGTAACAACATTGTGACTTTTAGCCATAACTGTTTTAAGGAATATACATTTTTCTCGCACAGTATTATAAGCTTCGCACTGAAAAACAAAGTGATTTTCGCCATCCACCTGGTATCCACAGACAGGACATGTTGATTGTATGGAAGCCACAGGTTCAAACCATCTCCTGTTTGCATTAAAACCCAGGGTTCTTAACCTAACTACTGTCAGGGAAGCTGTGTTGAAGAAAATTCACTGGTTTACAAGTATAATCATATCTCTATTCGTTATTGTAATTTCTTTTTTTAATCTGTTACTCATGTAAATATAAAACTATTTGCTCCCCCATCTGTTTGCATTGATCTATTCTCTCATTTATTTATTTAGTTATTGATCTAATGGTTCTATCTTTTATTGTTTCATTCATTTTTTTGTGTATACAGAGATATCCATGATGTATGTATGTATGTAATCATTCATTCATTCATGCACTGATATCCCTCACCCTACAGATCATGTCACACATTCGCCTCCTTGCTCACCTGCTCCCTGTCAATCCCTACACTGATTCTGCGACAAGGGAATACCCGCGTCAGACCGCCTGTAGCCCAGGCATCCGAGGAGATCCCGCATGGCCGGCTGTCAGGTCCCTTCTCTTTTGGGTGTCTGTTCTGGTTTAATAAGCTGTGACAAGAATCACACCGCGACGGAGACAGATGGAAACTGATCCACCCGAGGCTGCCCCATGGGTCTGCCGGCGTCAGAATCATAGTCTGGAACTTTAGCAGCGAGAGAGAAAAAAAACATAACGAAAGTTCCAGTGTGTGTCCTGGAATGTGACATTTCCACTTTCGAACGTCCGCAAGAGATCGGGAAATCTGAGTTAAATTAACTCTTGTAGCCCAACGCGGGAACGGAGTTTGTAATGCGGCGTGACGGGCGCAATAGCCGAGTGGTTAAAGCGTTGGACTGTCAATCTGAGGGTCCCGGGTTCGAATCACGGTGACGGCGCCTGGTGGGTAAAGGGTGGAGATTTTTACGATCTCCCAGGTCAACATATGTGCAGACCTGCTAGTGCCTGAACCCCCTTCGTGTGTATGCACAAGCAGAAGATCAAATACGCACGTTAAAGATCCTGTAATCCATGTCAGCGTTCGGTGGGTTATGGAAACAAGAACATACCCAGCATGCACACCCCCGAAAACGGAGTATGGCTGCCTACATGGCGGGGTAAAAACGGTCATACACGTAAAAGCCCACTCGTGTGCATACGAGTGAACGCAGAAGAAGAAGAAGTAATGCGGCGTTGTGTCAAATATGAGAAAGGTCAGAGGGACAATTGATTTTCCACAGTGGCCATAGCACGTTTACGCTGTTGCATTAAAAAAAAAAAACTGCCAACGGTGGTAAATGTAAACCGATGCAGACAGATTGACAGAATCAGAGAGAGACGTAGAAGGAAAATTGTGAAGATTACAGATTTACAAGTTTGCTGTGCTATGTATTTCTATAGCATTAATTTCAAGTATTAAAAATATAGTGTCTTTGGGTGATAGAAGAGGATACTGTACTACTCGCAGCAATGATTTCAACAAAAGCACACCAGTGAAACTTTGAGAAATATACGATGAATCTTCTTCTTCTTCTCCTTCTTCTTCTTCTTTCTTTCTTTCTTTCTTTCTTTTTCCTATTTTTTTTCTTTTTAAGACATTTTGGGTAGCGCTGTCAAAACAGTGTTCGGAATACTTTTAACTATGTAATCACCAATGGAAGCAATTATAGTATTGTTAATGGTCATGTTACTAGGTTCGCAAAGCGAATATAAACTTTGTGAATGGCGGGCTTACAAACATCACAAACACCTGTCCAAAACGGATAGCGTACGTTCCATAGGTCGGTAAAACTGTGTAAGCCTAACTGGGTCACTAAACATGCATACGCTGGCACGTACGCACGTATGCATGCAAGCACACACACACACACACACACACACACACACACACACACACACACACACACACACATGCACGCACGCACGCACGCACACGCGCACAACCACGCGGACAAGGATGACGGCAACACAGAGACTCACCTTTGAGGTGAGCGGTAAAAGTGTCGATCCCCAGCCCCAGTGTAGCCCTCACTAACGACTTGAACATGTTGAAATTTGTCGTCTCTGACACACACCGTGGTGGTCTGATTGTGCGCTCGATGTCAAGCAGTGTTCTGTCTTGTACTCTTCTTTTAATTTGTATCCCAGCACAGGACTATCAATGATACTGTAGTGTACAAAGTTCTTTTGATAATGAACTCTGAAATCGAGTACAGAAAACGTTTTAAAATGACTACAGAAGAGCTGAGTTTCACGGTCTATTGGCTAACGTCCTTAAAGGTTAATTGTTTACGGCTTCGTACTTGGTTCGGTGAAGGTATCGTTGTTCCAGATGTAACCTGACACTAGCAGTCTGCCTTCCTCGTTGGAACCGAGATTTTGTTGTTGTTGTTATTTAGTGCTCACCTCTCATTATTCTTCCTTTCTTCCCGAGATAACACAAAAGTTGACAATGCTAAAAATGCAACATCCGATGATTATGGAAATCTAACATCCAGCTGGTTTTCCTGCCTAGAAAATACATGCTTCAGGAGCCATGTTGCATTGCTCGGACGGAAGAGCCTAGTATGGTCGTAACCCGCTACTAACTGTGTGTAGTGTGGAACTGACCAATGGCGTAGCTCGGTCAACGTAGGCATTTAGTCACGTGTAACTGTCAACAAGTTAGAACCAAGCAATGCAACTGGCTCCAGGAATGAGCAGAAATCTACACAATTATGTGTTCAGTCCTCAGCTTTTTAGACCATTGTATGTTAGTATGTATTTTCTGTTTAGTTATTTTCACCCCCAAATTGGTTGTTATGAATATATAAAAAAAAGATGTAACAAAATCAGCGAATATTTTGTTTAATCTATTCTTGTTTATTCATATTTCATTTACCGATTTAGTTAACTATGCATCTATTTCTTGTTTATTCATATTTCATTTACCGATCTAGTTAACTATGCATCTATTTATCTTTATTCGTTCTTAAGTTATCTGTTTACTTACGAGTTCGTTTACATTTACAACACACTCAAACTCACGACCCGTACATTTCATAGCTGACACGTTATTTTGATTTCTTTTTTTTTTTTCTTTTTTTCTTTTTTTTTCTTTTCCTTTTTTTATGCATCATCTTTCCAATTCTTTTTTCTTCTGGTGTTTTTTTTTTCTTTCTTTTTCTTTCTTTCTTTCTTTCTTTCCAGCTTCTTTATCCCCTATCTTTCTCTTTTAAACGGCGACTCTCATAAAAAAAAAAGAAGAAAAATCTTCTTACAGCTTGTCTCCCTATATTGACATCAATACCACACTTGCGACCAAACTTGTCAATAACTTATTCTGCCGCAGCCTCCTTCGACAGCTCCATCCTATTAATAAGCTTAGCAGCTCAATGTGGAAGGTGTTTGTGAAGCCGCTGGGTCAGGAGAACTGTCTCTTTGTCCCGGGGTCTGGTACCCTCAAATAGGCAGACAGGGTTGGGAGGGTGTGACGATGCCAGAAGGTGTCATGCAAGTCAGTGGTGCACGCCGCAGTCAGACAGACAGACTCTGCTGCCACACGTTTGCTTGGTTCGTGACGATGTTGACTGTATACGAGTTTCACGTGCAGGCTGAGACACTGCTGACTGGGTGAAAGACAGTGAGCCCACCACGCTGTATGTGTACGTCTTTGAAGGTTGATGATGATGATGATGATGATGATGACAGGACTGCGACAGTGTTATGAAGTGGTGGTGGTGGTGGTTTTGGTGGTGGTGGTTATACGTCTATGTCGTGTGTGTGTGTGTGTGTGTGTGTGTGTGTGTGTGTGTGTGTGTGAGATATATATATATATATATATAGAGAGAGAGAGAGAGAGAGAGAGAGAGAGAGAGTGTGTGTGTGTGTGTGTGTGTGTGTGTGTGTGTGTGTGTGTGTTGTGTTATGTATGTGTGTGTGTGTGCTATCTGTATGTTGTGCTGTGTGAACGTGTATGTGCGTGCGTGTGTGCGGTCGTGTGCGCGTGCGTGCGTGCGTGCATGAGAGACAGAGTGTGTGTGTGTGTCTGCGCGAGCGCCCAGTGACTACTATCAAAAATGACTATTTTGTTTGAAAAACTGCACACTGCTTTAACTGTATGCATCTGAGATAGCGGAAAGGGGAAGCGGATGAAGATGGAGTGAACGGGGTAGAGAGAGAGAGAGAGAGAGAGAGAGAGAGAGAGAGAGAGAGAGAGAGAGAGAGATGACATTAAATGAACATTCTTTATTGACAAGTGACTATTTGGCTTTTATGCCGATGGGAGATTAACAATGTAAAATCAAACAAGAACCGATGTTTATATATATATATATATAATTAGATATATATATGTGTATATATGTATATATATATATATATATATATATATATATATATATATATACATGCAAGTCGAGGCGTATACAACGCTGGATCTATTTTCTGTCCTTCACATAAGAAACGTTGACGGCAATCACTTTCAGTCATATCATATCATATTGGTCATATCACCAAGTGGAAAACACGATTCCTTCCCTCCCTCCCTCCCTCCCTCCCTGCCTCCCTTCAACACATTCACGCTTTTCACAACATTCGTCCTTCTGCACTTCATAAGGAATACAAAACAATATCTATCGGTATGTTAGAGAGAGCGAGAGAGACTGACAGACAGACAGACAAACAAACACAGGATAACTGACTGACAAACGAACGCAGAAAAGACGGCCATGGCAAAAGACACAAACAGGCTGTCATGGCTGTACAGGCCACGATCAACACTTTAACTCACTCAGTACGGCCAGTCCTCTCTTCTCCTCTACACAGACCCCTCGGATGTCCAGTGGGTTGACCGAAATGACCCACCTTTAGCTCCAGTCGTCAAAATTGTGGTATTCTTTGTCAACATTCACCTCTTCAGTATAAGAGCCTTCCGCTTGCAATATTTTGATGATGGTAATTGGGGTGAAACGCTGTTGACGTCGTCTCTTTCGCCGTTCGTATGGAGAGAGTTAAGCCATTCTGTGGCGGAACCGGAAGGGAGGGGGGGGGGGAGCGGAGAAAGACGTTGTGGAGAGATCTACCACTTCCGTCACAAGACGAGAGTGGAAAGTGGGGACAACCTCTCCCGACAGAAGAGGGGAACCGGAATGAAGGAAACCATCACGTTGACACGAAGCTTCCGCAGAATCACCACACCACGGCATCTGACCTGCTACAGACTGGGAGTGCGGGAATGTGGGGAGGGGGGAGATTTCCGAATGGTACATTACCGGCTCCTAACATCAGATAGTTTGAATCCTTCCCCTGCCGCCACTAACTACATGTTGATATGGTTTGTAATGTTCTGGATTCAAGAAAACAAGGGATTCAAAAAAAAAGAAGAACTGTGGGTTGTTGTTTTTTTAGAACCTTAAAAACAACAGCATGGAGACAGATTGTAACAAACATGTCGTCTTGCAATGAAGAGCTTGTTTCTATGCCAGGTTTAATTACTCAACTGTTTGTTTGTGTTGTGTATGCCATAAAAGTCTAAGTTCGCTATTCGTTTGTAAAATGCATCAGTCTCTCTGTTACTGTAGGATTGCTTCAGAATATTTATCTTTAAGAAATAAATATTCAGTAAACAAAGTTTGCAAAAGACACAATGCAAATTAACAACAACAACAAAAAAAAAGGGGGGGAGGGGGGGAGTTCATTCCCGCAGAATGGATTTAAGGACATTCATTTGGTGATGGAGGCAAGGGAAGAACAGTGTTCATTTCAGAGGTTCCCTTCTCTTGATTGACAGACGTCTGTAGGAGACCTGGTCTCTGCTACTTCAGTGAGAAGAAAGTCCCATTCTTTTCAGAAACAAGGGGTTGGGGGATACAAAGAAAACGCATCCTGGTGATAATGAATGGCGCCAATGTTTGTTTTAGGACAAAATATGTCAGTAATGTTTCTTGCATCTGTGGTGCTCACATAACAACCGATCATATACCAACTTGCGATATGTTAAAGTCTCAAATCCCTGAACTGAAATCATCTTCAGTGTTGACGATCTTCAGCAGTCCATTGCTAATGTATGACTTTTTCAACTCCTTGTCAAATAGTCCTGTTGGTTCGCTGTTATAGTTGTTAGTTTTTCATTAGAAATATGTTATATTGTTATGTGGTTTTTTTTTGGTTTTTTTGTTTTGTTTTTTAAACAAAACTTAAATCAGTAATTTTAACACACACACACACACACACACACACACACACACACACACACACACACACACACACACACACACACACATACACACACACACACACACACACACACACACACACACTTTCACTTACTCGTATGCGTACACAGTAATTCCCCCCCTCCTCCCACTCGATTTTTTTCCTTCCCTCGTCTAATATCACTTATAGTGAAAAGACGTTAAACTAAAGAACGAACGAACGAACGAATGGCGCCAGATCTGTGGAACAGAAGATTGCTGGCCTGGCTCGTGTGAAGACACCAGCTTGCTTAGTGTCCACACTCACCAGCCCCTGTGTGAGTGTTGTTGGAGGAAATG
>NC_134876.1:84676173-84686173 GCF_041734735.1 Babylonia areolata
GCTGTGACCACACTGTCTGGGAGGCTGTTCCAGGTGGCGGTTACGCGCTGAACGAAGAAACTGCTTCTGATGTTGAGTTTGCAGTGTGATCTGTCCAACTTCAGGCTGTGCCCTCTGGTATCTCTCTGCCTTGGAAGTAGCTGATGTGGGGGCGGCTGGTCAAGTACAGGCCATGCGTGCATTTACTGACTGGGATGCTTTTGATGTCGGACGGCGTGAATCGTAAAAAAGACCGCATAACTTTCTGAACGTAGTAACCAGAAATGTTAAGCGCACACACTGAGAAGAAAAGAATGTATGTTTCATATAGATAGAAATAGTGGTGGAGTAAACACACACACACACACACACACACACACACACACACACACACACACACACACACACACACACACATTAAAATACTGCTCTCTCTGTTTCTGTCTGTTAGTCTGTCTGTCTGTCTGTCTGTCTGTCTCTCTCTCTCTCTCTCTCTCTCTCACTCTCTCTCTCTCGGCCCTTCTTTCAGTTATCTGTGTGTGTGTGTGTGTGTGTGTGTGTGTGTGTGTGTGTGTGTGTGTGTTGCGCGTTCGCGTAGAGTAGAATAAGGAGGGATTGAGCAATCTTTATGTAAACAAAATCAGACGGACTTCTCGTTCAAAACCTGATCCTATTCTACAGGAGGATGAGGGGCGTTGCGTTAAGACCGAAAATATCATTGACAACCCAATGTCCGTTCAACTCGCTTGTGGTTTGCTCCTTTCTATGCAAATGGGCTTGCAAGTTTGTCCCAAGTGAGCAAGTGAGTGAGAAAGACAGAGAAAGAGTGTGTTTATAAGCGTGCGCGCGCGCGCGCGCGCGTGTGTGTGTGTGATTGTGTGTGTGCGCGCGCGCGTGTGCGTGTGTGTGTGTTTGTGAGAGAGACAGACAGACAGACAGACACAAGCAGAGAGACACAGAAGGAGAGAGAGACAAAGAGAAAACTGCTCCGGTTTCTCTGACATGACGCCTTGATTGAGGCAGTCTTGATTACACTCTTGATGCAATCCTTTATGTGTGTCTGTCCCTGCCTGTCTCTGTCTCTCTGTGCGCTGTTTCTGCTTGTCTCTGTCTCTGTTGTTGTTTCTGCCTGTCTTTGTCTCTCTGTGGGCTGTTTCTGCTTGTCTCTGTCTCTCTGTTGTTGTTTCTGCCTGTCTTTGTCTCTCTGTGCGCTGTTTCTGCTTTGTCTCTGTCTCTCTGTGGGCTGTTTCTGCCTGTCTCTGTCTCTCTGTGGGCTGTTTATGCCTGTCTCTGTCTCTCTGTGCGCTGTTTCTGCTTGTCTCTGTCTCTCTGTGGCTGTTTCTGCCTGTCTCTGTCTCTCTGTGGGCTGTTTCTGCCTGTCTCTGTCTCTCTGTGGGCTGTTTATGCCTGTCTCTGTCTCTCTGTGCGCTGTTTCTGCTTGTCTCTGTCTCTCTGTGGCTGTTTCTGCTTGTCTCTGTCTCTCTGTGGGTTGTTTCTGCTTGTCTCTGTCTCTCTGTGGGTTGTTTCTGCCTGTCTCTGTCTCTCTGTGGGCTGTCCCTGCCTGTCTCTGTCTCTGTGGCTGTTTCTGCTTGTCTCTGTCTCTCTGTGGCTGTTTCTGCTTGTCTCTGTCTCTGTTGTTGTTTCTGCCTGTCTCTGTCTCTCTGTGGGCTGTTTCTGCCTGTCTCTGTCTCTCTGTGGGCTGTCTCTGCCTGTCTCTGTCTCTCTGTGGCTGTTTCTGCTTGTCTCTGTCTCTCTGTCGGCTGTCCCTGCCTGTCTCTGTCTCTCTGTGGGTTGTTTCTGCTTGTCTCTGTCTCTCTGTGGGCTGTTTCTGCTTTGTCTCTGTCTCTCTGTGGGTTGTTTCTGCTTGTCTCTGTCTCTCTGTGGGCTGTTTCTGCCTGTCTCTGTCTCTCTGTGGCTGTTTCTGCTTGTCTCTGTCTCTCTGTGGGCTGTTTCTGCCTGTCTCTGTCTCTCTGTGGCTGTTTCTGCTTGTCTCTGTCTCTGTGGGCTGTTTCTGCTTTGTCTCTGTCTCTCTGTGGGCTGTTTCTGCTTGTCTCTGTCTCTCTGTGGGCTGTTTCTGCTTTGTCTCTGTCTCTCTGTGGGCTGTTTCTGCCTGTCTCTGTCTCTCTGTGGGCTGTTTCTGCCTGTCTCTGTCTCTCTGTGGCTGTTTCTGCCTGTCTCTGTCTCTCTGTGGGCTGTTTCTGCTTGTCTCTGTCTCTCTGTGGGCTGTTTCTGCTTTGTCTCTGTCTCTCTGTGGGCTGTTTCTGCTTGTCTCTGTCTCTCTGTGGGCTGTTTCTGCCTGTCTCTGTCTCTCTGTGTCTGTCCCTGCCTGTCTCTCTGTGGTTGTTTCTGCCTTTCTCTGTCTCTCTGTGGGCTGTTTCTGCCTGTCTCTGTCTCTCTGTGTCTGTCCCTGCCTGTCTCTCTGTGGCTGTTTCTGCTGTCTCTGTCTCTCTGTGTGACTGTCCCTGCCTGTCTCTGTCTCTCTGTGGTTGTTTCTGCCTGTCTCTGTCTCTCTGTGTGACTGTTCCTGCCTGTCTCTGTCTCTCTGTGGGCTGTTTCTGCTTGTCTCTGTCTCTGTGGGCTGTTTTTGCCTGTCTCTGTCTCTCTGTGGGCTGTTTCTGCTTGTCTCTGTCTCTCTGTGTCTGTCCTTGCCTGTCTCTGTCTCTGTGGCTGTTTCTGCTTTGTCTCTGTCTCTCTGTGGGCTGTTTCTGCCTGTCTCTGTCTCTCTGTGGGTCTGTTTCTGCCTGTCTCTGTCTCTCTGTGTGACTGTTCCTGCCTGTCTCTGTCTCTCTGTGTGACTGTTCCTGCCTGTCTCTGTCTCTCTGTGGCTGTTTCTGCTTGTCTCTGTCTCTCTGTGTGTCTGTCCCTGCCTGTCTCTGACTCCCTGCCTGTCTCTGTCTCTCTGTGTGACTGTTCCTGCCTGTCTCTGTCTCTCTGTGGTTGTTTCTGCCTGTCTCTGTCTCTCTGTGTGTCTGTCCCTGCCTGTCTCTGTCTCTCTGTGTGTCTGTCCCTACCTGTCTCTGTCTCTCTGTGTGTCTGTCCCTGTCTGTCTCTGTCTCTCCGTGGTTGTTTCTGCCTGTTTCTGTCACTCTGTGTTTGTTTCTGCCTGTCTCTGCCTCTCTGTGTGTCTGTCCCTGCCTGTCTCTGTCTCTCTATGTGTCTGTCCCTGCCTGTCTCTGACTCCATCAGTCTCTCTCTCCCCCTCTCTCTCTCTCTCTCTCTCTCTCTCTCTCTCTCTCTCTCTCTCTCATTCCACATCGACAACACAGCTAATGAAAACCAGGAATGAAATTCTGGTTAAATCAATTTGAAAAAAAAGAAAAAAAAAGAAAACATTCCGATCCAAAGTAATATCAGACCAGAATGCATGCATAAGATATGCCTTGATTTTTTTTTTTTCTTCCGTCCTTCCTTCAGTCATCTCTCCTTCCCTTTCGTCATTCCTTCCATCCATCCTTCCTTCCTTCCATTTTTTTCGTCTGATACATTTTATTTATTCATTTTGCACAGATCAGTTGCATTAGCTATGACTTTTTTTTCCTTCACCTCTTTTCTACATTTCATCATGTAATTATCTGTTTTTGTCTTAATTTCTTATTTTATTCGCTTTTTCAATCATTCATTCATTTATTCATTCATTCATATGCACAACCTTTTTGAAGACGGTGAATTGTGGATTCAGTAACATCCCTGGACGCGATCGGTTAACTGCTTCTGAATTTCGAAAAAATCGATAATGTTATTGCAATTTACATCGCCAATCGACAATATTACGGATCCCAAGGTCATTGCTCGGCAGCTAAAACGCAAGAAGGATGTGCTGACGAGGATGGTAACAAGGGAGGTAAATGATTTGTCACGGAAGTCTTCAAGGGTGATTGGCCTCTGTATGCCAAACTTTACCGTGGTTCCTGTGAAGCTGGGCGTCGCGTTTTGAAAGGTGATTACAACTTTTAAAACGATGCGACTCGAGGCGTGATTAGATCAACAGATTGATGGTCATGATACATCAGGCAATATGTCAAGCATGTGTACGTGGAGGTGGGATGCTCGAAGCAATTAAATTTTCTTACGAATACATATTTGGGCGTCTGTGTGTGTGTGTGTGTGTGTGTGTGTGTGTGTGTGTGTGTGTGTGTGTGTGTGTCCAGCATCAGTGTATCATGGACTTAACAAAAAGTTGAACCACACTACACAGGCCCCAGTTTGTATGGGGAACGAGTGAAAACATGTATGTGTGCCTCCATTTGTTCTGTTGCTATCTAGTGTATATAAAAAAAATAAGAAAGAAAGAAAAAAGAAAAGAAAAAGAAAAAAAAAAAAACAACACTGTTCACACATCTTAAAAATAAATCAATCTTATAAATGGCTTTTAGTCTGAAATCAACAGACCATTTTCGATATATTCCCCTCCTTGTATCGGCCTCATATTTTCTTCTTTTTAAAATGTTTAATAATTCTGCAGTATCCTAAGTAATGTAGATATGCATGCAAGTAAATGCCCTTGTGATCACTGTTGCGAGGTGGCGGTATACCGGCTTGTCAAACAAAACCAATGCAAAAATTGACCTGCCGATCGTGTGCCCCGTAGGCTAATGTTGGTTGTCCGTTTAGAAGAAAGAGAAACACCCGTAGGTGCTGGGGAGGACCCAGAGAAGCACTGTCTCCACCCGCCCTTGGAGCAAGCCTGCACCACCCTTGGAGGCCTGTGCTGTGTTCACGATGGGTGCAGGCACGCCGAGGACACTCCATTAAGTATTCAAAAAGAGAGGGAAATGACATAGAAATAACCAGTTTCTTGAAGTGTCAATTCCAAACAAAAAACAAAGCAGCCACGTCATTGTCTCCCAGATCATGTCATTTCCGCTCACAGTAAACTTCTTTGTTTTGACCTTGGCCGAAATGAACAAGAGAAAAAGAATTACACAAACAAACTATAACCAAAAACAAAAAAACATCTTTTTTCTTGTGCTGATAGAGTTGGAAATATAATCATATTTTTTCGTGAGGGAAAAACAAGTTTATTTGAAATGACTGGCCGGCTATGTTCCGAAAAACAATCATTGGCTTGAAATGGGCGGACGCAATAGCCGAGTGGTTAGAACGCTGAACTTAAAAACTCCGAGGGCCTTGGGTTCGACCCTGGTATTGGCGCCTGGGTGGGTTAAGGGAGAAGATTTTTTTTTTGTCTGATCTCACACACGTACAGATCTGCTAATGCCTCAGTCCCTTTCGTGTGTGTATACACATGCACAAAATTAAATGCACACAAGCATAAGATCAACATATAATACGTGCGTTGAAGATCCCGTGATCCATGTCAGCCTTCGTTGGGTTGTTGTACAAGACAAATGTATCGTATATACCGTCAAATTTTGCTGGATTAGCATAGCAGTTTTGTTTTTAACACAATGGTATCATAAACATGGCCTCTGCGGTTAACTGTTTTAAACAGCAAAACCTGAAATCCAACAACGCCCAAAATTCCAAGCACTGACGAGGTCTCCTTTGGAAACAACCTTTCTGCTTTTCTGGCAAGAAAATCCAATAGTTCTGTTTTTACGAATTACCCTTTCTTCGGGGCAAATGAAACGTGTTTCTTATTCCCGTTAGAAAAGCTTGCGCAAAAAAAAACACCCCAAAAAACAACAACAACAACAAAAAACAAACAAAAAAAGCAGGCAAACTAGTCCTTTGAGGAAATTAGGGAGCCATAGAAAATTACCGACTAGGATGCTCTGGAGGCATGGGGGTGATTAGACACCGATCTCTGTCCCTGTCCAATCAATACCAGGACCCCGGACACTGTCCAGCTTCCAAACTGTTATCAAAAAAATGTCGCAACGTTGTGACTGTCGAAGAGAAGTTAAGGAGACTTAGGCCAGCGTGAACTGTGTGAATGTGTGTGTGTGTGTGTGTGTGACCACGTGCTTTTTTGCGGGGAGCGGGGTGTGCGTGCGTATTTGCTTGCGTGCGTGTTGGTGTTGGTGTAGGTGTATGCGTGTGTGAAGGCGTCCACTTCGGCGTACCAATACAAAGTAGATAGAAGCAAGGCAAGTCCCCCTGGGGGGGGGCGGGGGGGGAGAGAGAGAGAGAGCACTCAGAAAAGCTGCTGTATGGAACAGACGGTGACCTGCAAATTAAAACACTCCAATGTGAAGGCTGTGACTACTACTGATGCTACCACCACCACCAATAAGAATGATAATAACAATGACACGAATGCTCTCGGTGTGACACGACTGCGAGTAAAATTACTCTCACCTGGGGTGTCTGAGTAACAAATACTCCCATGCGACACGCCTGTGAAAAATACTCCAGAGTGGAAGCGGCTGTAAGTCCACACACTCCCACAGTCCGGAGGCTGTGATTAAAATCGTTTCTTCTTCTTCTTCTTCTGCGTTCACTCGTATGTACACGAGTGGGCTTTTACGTGTATGACCGTTTTTACCCCGCCATGTAGGCAGCCATACTCCGTTTTCGGGGGTGTGCATGCTGGGTATGTTCTTGTTTCCATAACCCACCGAACGCTGACATGGATTACAGGATCTTTAACGTGCGTATTTGATCTTCTGCTTGCATATACACACGAAGGGGGGTTCAGGCACTAGCAGGTCTGCACATATGTTGACCTGGGAGATCGTAAAAATCTCCACCCTTTACCCACCAGGCGCCGTCACCGTGATTCGAACCCGGGACCCTCAGATTGAAAGTCCAACGCTTTAACCATTCGGCTATTGCGCCCGTCAAAAATCGTTTGATAAGGGACGAATGTGAAAAGTGATAGTCCTTGTATGTGTACATCTACTATATCTATGTCCTGATGCCAACACTGTTAATCTCTTTCGGATGTACATTGCTTATGGTATATGAACTACTCTCGCGATCTGTCTGTCGTCTGTATCTTCTTTTCTTTTTGTTATCTTGTGTGCATCCAAAAAACGATGATTGAAAAGAGACAGTCCTGGAGCGACTGCTGGTGAATAGACCCACGTGAAGTGACTCCGAATACAAGAACTTCTACCAGGGTACGAATACTCCAGTGTGATAGTAAGGGTGAGACTGGGGCAGGTTGAATAAAAAATAATAATAATTCCAAAACGAGAGTTTTAAAATACTTTCAAAAGGACGGCGAAGTGTAGAAACAGTCTATGTGCGGCAGCTAAAGTACACGGATGTCGATCGCAGAGAAATCAGAATTCGTTGCAAAATCCACGCAAAAATAGAATTGTCGTTAATTAAGCCTTAATGAACTTTATCGTTTCCTTCTGAGGAAGTATTCCTTCATTATTTGGGTCTTAAATTCATGTCAACGATGAGGCACCATGGTAGAATCATTTGTACCAGCGATAACAAAGTCTGTTTGGAAGTCAGTCCGATTTTAGGTCGGAAGAAGTATTTCCGTCAGCTGGTTACGCCTATTTTTTAAATCATGTGTCAGCAATGAAAAGAACAGAAATAACCCATCAGCAGTGCATGGTAGTCCTAGTTTTAGCCAACTGTACAAGCCATAAACTATTCTCCACCGATTCATTCCTACTCTGAGGTATGAATATGCCATACCAATCATGGTATGCATACATATTCAAAACACCTTAAACTTCATCTGTGTAAAAAGCAATGTAACCATTTTTCCTAGAATGGTCATTAGTCATAGCAGAAACTCATACGGGGTTGAAACAGTGTACAACAAAAGAATTATTTAATGACTAGGACACACACACACACACACACACACACACACACACACACACACACACACACACACACACACACACACACACACACACACACACACACACACACACACACACACACACACACACACACACACACACACACACGTGCATGTGAACAACCACAAATATGACAAAAATCGTGAATGTTCAGACGCTTTACGTTGATAGTTTTCTGAAACCAAACGTTTTCGACATAAAAAAAAAAGCGAGTGACATACAAACGTGAATTAGGTAGAAACAATGTGATTTGAACGTGACTGGACAATCGAAGTATTTTTCTGGAATGTAGTAGAAGGATTCATAGTGGGTACACACCAAGACAAAATGGAAGTCATCTTCTTTTATTCCAAGACAAACTGAACAATTAACATAGCCACTTTTCTTTTAGTGTCTCAAATGATGAGGTTTCAGATGGGACACGCCAACTCTTATCAGTCTGGTCTTGAATACCACACTGGTACGGTGCACCACGTTTCAACTGTTCCCGTTTCGCATACGCACGCTTTACCTACGTGCATTTCGCCTACAAGCTGAACCCCTTCAATGCCAGGGGGGAAAAACAGTAGAAAGTTGTGTTTCAAGCCACAAGACAGTATCCAAAACAGTAAACCTGAAACTGAGAAAACAGTCTGGAGATAAACCACTCTAGATGAACTGTGTGAATTTTCAGCCCTCCAGAGTTAATTCCCTGTATCTGATGACGTAATCAGTGACGTCACATGCACGTATGTGATACGTTCTTAGGCACTCAAGGGGTCTTAAATATATTTGTTTCGACTACGCCTTGTGTACCAGACTTTAGTACTGTAACCATACAAGTAATTATGTTTTAATTGTGCCATATTGCCTTATTAAACAATGCAGTTTAAGTGTCAGCTGCATATGAACATGTCTCCAGCATTTCCACCAGTCTTTTGTCCGTTTACAAAGGCAAATTTAATCAGACTTTTGTATCGTGTGTGAATGGCTTTTCTTGGTTCAACAGCTTCAGAATTCAGAAGACTGAATACAGACTCAGTTTCAATTTCAACTGTCTTATTACGAACGCGTACATATTTTGTAGTAACACTATGTTCATTTTAAAAAAAATCAATAATTGATTTCCAGTCAGATGGATAAAGATGTGTTAAATCCGTGCAAAATACATGGTTTGCGTATGCTTTAGAAACTAAAGATGAGAAAAGTGTCCATCAGGAAATGTCAGCATGACATCACCTGTTCGCGAAACCGACGTTCGTTCGTCGGTGAAACGAATACGAGTGACTATGTGAAACTTCTTCTTCTTCTTCTGCGTTCGTGGGCTGCAACTCCCACGTTCACTCGTATGCACACGAGTGGGCTTTTACGTGTATGACCGTTTTTACCCCGCCATGTAGGCAGCCATACTCCGTTTTCGGGGGTGTGCATGCTGGGTATGTTCTTGTTTCCATAACCCACCGAACGCTGACATGGATTACAGGATCTTTAACGTGCGTATTTGATCTTCTGCTTGCATATACACACGAAGGGGGTTCAGGCACTAGCAGGTCTGCACATATGTTGACCTGGGAGATCGTAAAAATCTCCACCCTTTACCCACCAGGCGCCGTCACCGTGATTCGAACCCGGGACCCTCAGATTGACAGTCCAACGCTTTAACCACTTGGCTATTGCGCCCGTCACTATGTGAAACGACCCTGTAGACATGATGACGGAAAAGAAACAGGTCGGTCTGGAAGAACAAAGATTAGGAAAAAACCCGCGCAGGCTAAACGTGTGGTACCCCATAATACCATCGGGTAAGTTTCGATCTGTTTGGCAGGTACAAAGATGGGATAAATCAACCCCAGAACAGGGATGCGTCAGAACAGGGGAGAACAAAGCTGCTGTAACAGAACGTGCACCACGGTGACTGTTGTGATTATGGATGGAGTTCGTGTGTCCAAGCTGAAACTTCATCAAAGATGTTTTACTTCCCCTCCGAAGTCTGGAAGTTCCAGGGCGCTATGTGACAGGAACGCTCTGTGAACGCTGGCACTGAATGAGTTAATCTCAGGGTCGTTCACACTTTTCAGCGCCGCAGAGGTCCATTGCACTCTCTGTCACCAATTACTGCTCACCAAAACATTGACTTCAGAAGGAAAAGAGTGTACGCGCATGCCAGTTACCTCTGTGTGTGTGTGTGTGTGTGTGTGTGCGTGTGTGTGTGTGTTTGTGTGTGTGTGTGTGTGTGTGTGTGTGTGTGCGTGCCAGTGTGTGTGCGTTCGTGTGTATGCTTGTGTGCGGCTTAGATGAAAGTGATTGCG
>NC_134876.1:84693673-84698673 GCF_041734735.1 Babylonia areolata
TTGTTGTCTTGGGAGTTTTATTTGTCGTTGTTGTTGTTGTTGTTGTTGTTTTTATTGTTGTTGTTGTTTCTTTTCCAGTGACGATGACAGACGCAGCTATCCAATCCAATCCTTTCCTGACGATGACAAGGCGACAGGGGCAAGATGATGTAGTTTTTCCAAGTGGCTCGATAGCTGATTGGCAGGAACATGCATCACCCTCACATTTACCACCACCACGACATCCACAGCACAACAACAGCGCGGAAAGTGTGTGACCACGCCTTCTTTTTACTCTTCTTTCTTTTCAGCACACAACAACCAAGGAAAAAAAAACGAGAAAAAAAATGATAATGAATATGAGGATGATGATGATACATCAAGAACAAAAGAATAATAATATATGTGATAATGATGATGATGATGATGAAAAGCACTTAAAAATAATCAAGAAAACACGCAACTCGTATACAATATTCCTTATCCATTAACCCAGGCTGGATTCAACTCATTACCAGTGTAATGGTATTTTCTCAGTTTGTGAGTCACTCGAATAATTATGGGAAGTAAAAAATCGTTAAAACATGGCTAGCAAGCTCAACATCTGATTAACTTAAACAATTGTCACACACACACACACGCGTGTGTGCACGCACTCACGGATATACCAATGCATGCACACACGCGTTCGCACGCACACACACACACACACACACACAGAGTCCATCCAACCCTATCCCTCCAGCATCTCACACAAACACCGCCAAAAACCCAACAAAATAAAGGTTAATGAAATCGGCCTTTTTCCCTGCCCCTCCGCTCCTCTCCATTCTGTTTTATATAATTCATGACCAGAAATGTGAAAACAAAACAAACATCAAACAGGCAAATAAATGAATATTCCATCGGGAAGGACCGACCGTAACCGAAAGCGTGGTGAATATTATAGATATATCATTTTACCCGTCATACTTGTCATCAGAGGAGGGAATATCTCTTTTCCTGATGCCTGCGAGGGATGGAGATTAAAAAAAAAAAAAACTTTTTAAAGGGAGTTAATTCACTTGACCTGTCCATCACAGGGAACTAATTCACTAGACCTGTGGTGGTCAAAATAATTCTGGGCGTATTTGCAAAATGAAAACATTTTACCGAGTTATGTGTTGCTCGTTTTGCTTATCTAATGGTTTGCTCGTTTATTTGTCTATTTCTTCGTTTTATGTGTTTTCGGGAAGCGTGCGAGTGTCTCTGTCTCTGCCTCTGTCTCTGTCTCTCTCTCTCCACTCTTCCTCCTATCCCTCCTACCCCTCCTACCCATCATATTCTCGCCAACCCTCGTGTCGTGCGTGCGTTTGTGCGTGTGTGTGTGTGTGTGTGTGTGTGTGTGTGTGTGTGGTAACTCTCTCTCTCTCTCTCTCTCTCTCTCTCTCTCTCTCTCTCTCTCTCTCTCTCACTCATTCACTCACTCATCACGCCACACTGACCCCACCTTCTTTCAGCCCAACATATTCAGCACTCGATTACTTCCCCTCGTATACACTCTGCAGGTTTCGTCTTCCCAGTGCAACTCGTTAAATCCAACTCGAATATG
The DNA here is from genome assembly GCF_041734735.1 of Babylonia areolata. Taxonomy (NCBI): domain Eukaryota; kingdom Metazoa; phylum Mollusca; class Gastropoda; order Neogastropoda; family Buccinidae; genus Babylonia; species Babylonia areolata. The sequence goes on from NC_134876.1 coordinate 84,695,244, forward strand.
ATTGGGTGTATTTCTGTCACACACACACACACACACACACACACACACACACTCTCTCTCTCTCTCTCTCTCTCTCTCTCTCTCTCTCTCTCTCACACACACACACACACACACACACACGCAACACCAAGAACCCCCAGTCTGAATGTTCAACGCTTTATTCACTGTTGCGCCCCAGTTATGCCCACATCAATAAAGGATGTCTGTTTTCGTTTCGCAAAAACACACACTATCTATTTATCATCAAATCGTCTTCCATTCACTGTCGCTGTAATCATCCTTCATATTCTAGATCCGTCCAGGTTGTCATCGATAGCGGACACATGTAATTTAAGGTATCAACATCCTTATATCCATCCATCATGATATAAAAAAATAAAGGGAATATCAAATGACGTGGTCTTCCACGCAGTTCTCTGATCATGTGCCGAGATGTGTTTCCACGTGTTTATTTCAGGAAACTCCGTGTGGGCACAAGAAAATGTTACATATTCCAATATGACTGATACAAATGTTGTTGTTGCTTTTTCATAATAAAAAGAATTTATAAAACAAAACGTTTGGCATTCTTATCTCAATCAGTTACATGACCATACCAACTGGTTGGTTAAAACATATATTTTTAATTTCATAGTATGTGGTGTTCTTCGTGCGTGCAGGTTAGCATTGTGATTGGTGGTGGAAGGGTGTATTTTGATTTTTCGCCCATCCTAAAACAAAACTCACCTCTCCAACAAAACTATGATTTCAAATGTATAATAATAATAATAATAATAATAATATCTATATAGCGCTGAATCTTGTGCAGAGACAAATCTAAGCGCTTTCACACTAGTCAATCACACGCATACATTACTCTAAAACTGAAGAAACTGAAGACAAGGAAGAGGCAGGGGAGGGAGGCTATCTTGTGAAGAGGTGGTTTTTAAGGCCAGAGTTGAAAGAGCTGAGTGCGGAGACCTGACGAAGCGAAAGAGGAAGTTCATTCCAAATGCAAGGTCCAGAGACAGAGAAAGAACGGCGTCCAACAGTGGAGTGTTTGAATCTGGGTATGAGTAAACAGAGCGGATCCGAAGACGATCGTATAGAGCGAGATAAAATTGAAACATGTGTCAACATTAAGTTTAAGTTTATATCAACATTGCTAAATTTCATTATCCATCACAAGCTTGTGAAACCGCACTTCTCAAAAAAACAACCAACTGAAGGGAGAGCAGAGAGAGTCGGGTGATGAGAAAAGATCCAAGGTGATGTAGGCAATATTGGAAAAAGTGAATGAATGAAATCTTAATCGATAAAGGATGTCTTCTTATTCCTCCACACCATTTAATTATCGATTCCCATCCATTAACCATCACTGTGATCATCCCTTATACCTCAGGTCCCTTCTAGTTATCACCGATAATAGACTTTTTTGATTCAGTGATAATCCTAATCCCTATCCATTATATTACAAATAAAGGGTGAATATCAAATGATGTGGCCTTCCATGCCCTACTCAAATCACTACCTTTCCATAGGATTTAATTCAAAATAATGTGGCGTTCCACAGGCCAGTGTAATTATGACCTCAGTTTTATTTTCGTCTGTCGCTTGGATCGTGGAGATCTAGGTCAAGGTTTTCGGCATGGCAGAGCGGTGGTGTTGGTGGAGGAGGGGTGTGGTGTCTGTTGCCATGTCAAAGAAAAAGGCTGAGGATACTCGTACAAACAAACATTGACTGCACGAGCGAATCAACCATTGTCGTTTTCCAAACAGGCATTTTTTTTCAGCATCTCCCTCTCTCTCTCTCTGTCTCTCTGTCTCTCTGTCTCTCTCTCTCTCTCTCTCTCTCTCTCTCTCTCTCTCTCAGTCTTTCTCTGTTTCACCCCCCCCTCTCTCTCTCTACACACACACCCACCCACTCACCCACCCACCCACGCCCACACACACCAGTGATTTCCTTTCACCCTAAAAGCAAATTCCCCTCTTCCCCTCCAAAATATGATTAGAATATAAAATATCAGTCAATAATGAGAACAGGAGGCCTTTAATTCAACCTTGCCACACATCACTGTCCCACGCAAGCATATGAAGGCTCCAACTGCTACCAAGTGAAGAGGGAAGCAAAGGAAAAGAAGGTGGGCGAGGCGAAAACTGAAAAGATTCCAGGTGATGAAAGCGATATTGAGAGAGAGAGAGAAAAAAAAAAGCAGATTAAACCCGAATCAATAAAGTGTGTATTCTTCCACCTCCGTAAAACACACCACACTATTGAATCATCGATTCCCACCCACTAACTGACGCTGTAATCATCTCTAATGCCTCACATCCCCTCCACGTTATCACCGACGACCGATACAATTTCAAAATAAAATTAACCGCTTTTTAAAAAATCCTTATACTCATCCATCATCTAACCACAAAAAATACGGAAATATCAAATGACGTGGCCTCCCATGCCTTACTCTAATCATGACCCCCAGATTCGATTTGAAATTATGCGTGTAGGTGGTTAGCGGTGGTTGGTTGGTGGTGGGGGAAGGGAGTGGTTTCAGCTGTCATGCCAAGGAAAGCCTGAACGTGTTCGCACATACACTGGATGCACGAGCAAAGCTGCTCTTGTCACGATGGACGGGATATGGAAGAAGCGTAATGTGAAAATAGATTCCACACAAGCACTTCTGAACTGCTAAAACTCTGGAATCTGAGCGGGGGGGGGGGGGGGGGGGTGTCTTCCGCTGAATGGTACTCACGCATGAATGCACGTACTTACTCCAGTGCGCTAGAAGGGCTCGAGCGCACGCGCGCTCACGCATGTATACACGCATCTTCACTTGTTCACACACACACATACACACACGCGCGCGCGCACACACATCTTCACTTGTTCTCAACGCGCGCGCACACACACACACACACACACACACACACACACACACACACACACACCCTCCCCTCTCTCTCTCTCTCTCTCTCTCTCTCTCTCTCTCTCTCTCTCAACGAAAGCATTATTTGCAAATCATACACGGAACACCAGTCTCCTGTCTTTTCTATTCTTGTCTTTTCAAATCATGGTGTGTGTACCGTACACAACTGAAATTCACTGTGCAATCTTTCCAGAGCGGTTGCTTCTGAAAGAATCCCAGTTTTCTTCCCTACTGAAAACGTGGATTTTCTCTGGAACAACAACCCCTCTGGACCCAAAAGGCATGGCACTCTCGCAGGAAGTAGTGATTATAGCCCATCTGCCGTTTTATGAATAGCTTTCGCAGCGCTGAAAGCTTGAAATGATGCCAGACATCAATCTTCATATTCTTCAGTGAGATCAAGCGAGTAAACATGCAGAAAAGAGGAGAGGGTGTGGGGGCTAGACACAGAGAGAGGGGGGGGGGGGGGGAATTAGGGGTTCGATTAGAGAGAAAGGGGCAGAGAGATAGAGGGGACTAGG
>NC_134876.1:84706173-84721173 GCF_041734735.1 Babylonia areolata
AAACCCTCTCCCCCCCTACTCTGTTTCTCTCTCTCATATACTCGTACACCACACACACACACACACACACGCATACATACACACACACACACAAACACACACACACACGCACGCACACGCACGCACGCACACACACACACACACACACACACACACACACACACAAGCGTGCGCACGCATGCAGGCAGACAGGCAGGCATACATAGAAAAACTTTTTGAGGGGAAGAATGCAGAAATCAAACCCAGTGGAAATGAAGAGAGGGACGTCTGCCTCGCTGAAAATTTGATTAAGAACCACCGGCTGAACATCTTAATCCCATAGAAATTGCCACACTGAAAAGACATAACAACCAACAGAAAATGGAGGCGGAGAAAAAAAAACAGTTCCCAGAGAGACAGAGACAGAGAGCAGAGAGGGGGGGAGGGAGGGACAGAGAGAGAGGGGGGAGGGAGGGACAGAGAGAGAGAGGGAGGGAGGGAGGGACGGACATACAGAGAGAGAGGGTGGGAGGAAAAAGGGTGCAGGAGGGAGTCTTCTGGCAATGTTGAGAGAAAACGTAAGTAGGATTGCGGTAAAGCATGAGCTAACAGGGTGAGCGAAGATGGAAGAAAATGAAGATGCAATTGTAATGATCACTCGCATTCAACGTGAATTCTTTTCTTTTTTTTTTAAGAAAAAAACCCAACCTTCTGTAACATTTTTCATCTTGTATGGTTGGAAACCAAGTTTAGAGAGGACAGACAGATAAATGTGTGTGTGTGTGTGTGTTATGCGTGTGTGTGTGTGTGTGTGTGTGTGTGTGTGTGTGTGTGTGTGTGTGTGTGTGTGTGTGTGTGTGTGTGAATGTGTGTCTGTCTGTCTGTCTGTCTGTGGATGGATGGATGGATGGATGTCTGTGTCTGTGTGTATGCTTGCGTGTGTGCAGAGATACAGAGAAACAGACGACAGAGACTGAAAGGGGTTGAAGGGGGAAGTAAACAAGGAACCGGTGTAACATATCTCTTCGTCTCCTACACGAAAACTTCTCCAAGGTAAACCTGCCATCGACAGAAGGGGCTGGAGTTACGTCTTATCCTTCCATAATGTCGCGCGAGGGACCTTTCAATCGTTGGCTAACGTCCCTACTCGGTCCCTTGCTGGCGCCAACCCGCATTCATCATTCAGCAGGTTTGCTCCATCTTCCTGTTTGTTTTGTTGTTGTTGTTGTTTTTCGTTTTTTGTTCTGGAATATCTCGCTCCTTTTAGAGATCTATTAGACTGTTGGCGCGCTGTGAGACGGTTGCATGAAGCGTGGTTGCACGCATGCTGAAATTTCTAAAAATTTGAAACTACCTACCTTGAACTGAACAATGAGTCGTTTATCAGACGGAAATCTGTCGAAGGAATGACTACTGAAAGCGACGCATTTTTTTTTTTTTTTTTTTTTTTTGTTTTTTTTTTGTTTTTTTAATGATGCATGTCGATGACCTTTGTCTTTCAAATGTCGCAGATGGTGATAACCTTGACATTTTTTTCCTTTTCCTTCAGCTGTTTAAATAGTGCATGGACTATAACCTTGATTGCTCACAATTCCGTAACAAGCACATCATTTCCTATTTAAATGTTGGTAGTATTATGTATTATCCGTAACTCTGCCTATAAGTTCCACTCATTTTCTGGAGAGAAATTAGGCACTCACATATCCGTTGCTTTCCGAACAGGGAGCCGTGTGTAACATGAATGTTTTATATCATATGGTGTAATACAACTTCATCACGAAACCAAATCCAGAAAGCCGAAAGTTAAACAGAGAAACGAGACAGTGATTACTTTTCTCTACCCACATGTCTGCCGCCTAAGCCGACGTGTTTTTTTTTCTTCGTAATCCCTTCTGTACTAGACTGGAACTTTACACAAGAATAAAACCTATCCATCACACACACACACACACACACACACACACACACACACACACACACACACACACACACACACACACACACACACACACACACACACCTTTTTTTTTAAGATAAGTCACGAAGAAAATTTCATTAGGTACCTACGAACTGGGAAAAGTAAACAGAACTGTGTGAAGGAATCAATGGTAATTCATTTAGAGCTCTGCGAATTTTGTGACGGTTGCCAGACTAACTGTCTGCCCTCGGAAATGTCTACCCCGAAATTGTGGCTCTCTTCAAAGTTGAGGACGAAATAATTCGTTTGTGTAAGTATGACCAATCGCTGAACGAGAAATAATGAAAACTAAACGTACATACAGATCGAGCTATAGAATGTAGACAGAAGAAGATTGCGAAGTCTGAGTATTCTGTGGCATAAGATCACGGCTGAGTCGGCGAATACTGACCAAATGAATGATGCATATTTACGGATCAAATGTCTAAAATGGTTTGATTACAGAAAGTAAAGTGTAAGATTGTAAAGACAGTACAGTGCAGTATATTTATTTATTTATTTATATTTCTTTTTATCACAGCAGATTTCTCTGTGTGAAATTTGGGCTGCTCTCCCCAGGGAGAGCGCGTCGCTATACCACAGCGCCACCCTTTTTTTTTTTTTTTTTTTCCTGCGTGCACTTTTATTTGTTTTTCCTACCGAAGTGGATTTTCCTACAGAATTTTGCCAGGAACAACCCCTTTGTTGCCGTGGGTTCTTTTACGTGCGCTAAGTGCATGCTGCACACGGGACCTCGGTTTATCGTCTCATCCGAATGACTAGCGTCCAGACCACCACTCAAGGTCTAGTGGAGGGGGAGAAAATATCGGCGGCTGAGCCGTGATTCGAACCAGCGCGCTCAAATTCTCTCGCTTCCTAGGCGGACGCGTTACCTCTAGGCCATCACTCCACATAACATAATAACCATTTATTGTCAGATTGACTGATGCTAGAACAATTTTAACAACACATTAAAGGAACGCAATAAGAGACAAAAAATTGGCCAGTATAACTGAAATGTTACGACGTTTTAGGAACGATGACTCGATATCTATGCATCATCAACTGCCTAAAGGAAAATGCACATCGATATAATTGGTCATGGCATTATCATTAATAATTTATAAAATATTACATTAATCTTACACAAAAAAATCGCATACAAACATTACAGTAACTCATAAACAGGCGAGACAATAAACATGTCAGATTCAGAGGTCTTGTTTTAACTTGATGGAAAAAATCGATTATCAAATGTCAAAACATGACGTGTGTTTTCAAATGTTAGTGGGTCATTGATATGAATTACGATTCATCTTTAGACTTGCATAAGATGGAGAGAAAAAAAGATGATCAGAACTTGCTCATCTATAGCTGGAACGGTCAAAAGTGATGGACAAAAAAGTGAAGACTATCAATAGTGTTTAACGGCAGAAAAGGGCAAGTTCAGAATTAAAACTATCAAATAAAAAAACACAAGAACAACTGAAGAATACACCTCCATCCCTCCCTGACTCCTTCCTCTCCCTCCTCCTCTGTCTCTCTGTCTCTGTCTCTCTCTGTCTCTCTGTCTCTGTCTCTCTCTGTCTCTCTCTCTCTCTCTCTCTCTCTCTCTCTCTCACTCTCTCTCTCTTTCCATCTTTTCGAACAGCGACTGTCACAATGATGCCACGGAAAGTGGGAGGGAGAGGAAGGAAAGAGGAGTGGGGTGGAGGCAGGCAGGCAGGCAGGCTGACATGAGACTACTGCAAATGCCGATTTTATTGATACTTATCCTGCTACTACTGCTGCTTCTTTTGATAATATTATTGCTACTACTACTACTACTATTACTACTACTGCTGCCATCACTACCACCATCATCACTATTACTACTACTACTGCTGCTGCTGCTACTACTACTGCTGCTGCTACTGCTACAGGACGGTGGCGCTAATAACAATACATGAGCAGTGGCATTGAGTAAATAGTGCAGTGAATAAAAGAACCCCCTTTTTGGCCAAGCCAAAACAAGTCAGGCGGCATAAAACTCCCGACCCACACCAGACGGCGCCACGCATCGACACTGAAACCCACCTCTGGGACATACGTCAGCAAAATGATGGCTGCATGCAGACAATGGCTAATGAAGTCACCTGCATGGAGCAGAGAGCCCTGAACTGCCCATGTCTGCATGAGAAACGAGCGGCTTCCTGTTTGAATGGTACGTTGGTGGTTTGTGTTGCATCAGCATTGTTGGATGCTTCTGTATTTACAAAGAAGAACTGACACTGATAACTACATCTATAATGACAACTAAGAGAAGGACTTTCTTTACTAAACACATTAGAAACATCACCATGTCGCCCATGCAAATGAACAAGTGTTTGAGTCTATTTCAATTGGACGTATATAAAGGTCCTGGACGATATAGTTAGGAACTAACTGTAGTACAACAAGGCAAGGCAAGGCAAGAAGTCTATTTCATGTAGCCCCTGGGGGCATAGAAACATTATAAATCAGCGTCTTTGACATACACCATATAAGCAAAAAGAGTGATCCTAACAAAATACAAAAAGCCAACACGAGCAATCAGGCAAATACACATTAACAATTATTTTTCACCACAATAGAAAAAAAATCAGATTCCCTATCAATGTACAAAAGAAATACGAATAACAGAGACAAAGTTTTAACAATATTCTGGTTCCTAGTGACACCTCTGCTTGCTTTCTCACAACAAATTACAAAAACGCAGGAGGCAGGCGAACAGGAAGATCCACAGCACATTTCACTGCAGACATACTGTCTGAAGAAAATCTCAAGGGAGGTGGGGGGGGGGGGGGAGGGTATCCAATATTTGAATAACAAAAGCACACGACAGCAGCCTTGGGAAATCAGAGGGAACATAAGAAGCTCGGAGAATAAGGAAGAAGCAAACATGCAAGCTGCGAGGAGGCACAGAAACATTGTCGCTCAGAATGTTTGTCCTCGAGAAAAAGGGGGGACTTTGATGCGAAGCAGATACCGTATCCTGCCGCTTCAGCCAGAACGGTTAGATGTCGTGTGATATTGAAGCATACATTGAGGGTTGTTTTGAAAATGGCAAAGGACCGGTGCAGCAGCCCTCTCTAAGGGGCGTCACTCTGGTAAAAGACAGGTTATGGGTTCAATGCCTGAGTACCCAAACAGCAAACGTGCTCTGTTATTGGCCATCTTGACGTTTGCCATTCTAGTGGATTTTGTTCGCATGTTGGATATTTCTCTCCCCCACTCCCCCCTCCCCCCTCTACTCCCCCCCACACCCCTCGCCCCTCCCACCCCACGCCCCCATGTTGTTTATCAAGATTGACTATGCTCCTGTTTCTTTCCGTTCCCGGATTGGGTATCGTCCGTCAGCTATATACCGCTAGACCAGCAAACTGAAAGAAGCTGAGTTTATTCCCATCAACCTGATAATCAAATGAAATTTTTAAAAAAAGAGTGTTTCTTTTTATCGATGATTAGAATGATCATTTTGATCAATGCCATTGCGGAAAAAAATATATGTATATACCTTTTTCGCAATGGTATAATGTGTGTGTGTGTGTGTGTGTGTGTGTGTGTGTGTGTGTGTGTGTGTGTGTGTGTGTGTGTGTGTGTGTGTGTGTGTGTGTGTGTGTGTTTCGGTAATTAGTTATAACAATTCGGTCAACGATCTCCTTACCTCGAATGCGAACGTTGCAAGGATTGCATGTTATAACCGTCACTCTTTAAAAAAAAAAAATATATATATATATATATATATATATGTGTGTGTGTGTGTGTGTGTGTGTGTGTGTGTGTGTGTGTGTGTGTGTGTGTGTGTGTGTGTGTGTGTGTGTGTGTGTGTGTGTACAGTTCGTAACCTTCAAACCAGCTTACCTTGGTTTTATGTCATGGCCAGTAATGGCCTCAAGAGGAGACAGTGAATAAGATGAACGAGATATAGTCACAGTGTATTTGTTACGTCTGATGAACCATGTTTAGGGACATATAGAGTAATAAGTTCAGCTCAGCTGCAGGGATGGAAATATCAGAAGGGATACGCACTGTAAAAGCAATGGAGAGGCTTTGCCGTAGATGAATAGACGGCGGCTGTAGCAACTCGATGATTGAACCGGATCTGCCAGAAAAAAAGGTTGTGATGAAAGAAGAAGAAAAAGATTGGCAGAGTTCTCACTAAAAGGGTTCAGAGGAACACACAAATGATTTTGTCGTTTTATGTGAACAGCAAGATAAAAGCCAATAATGTTTTCCACATTTTCTTTTAATTTTCTACAGCGAACGGAATTTTTTCCCCTGGAAAACTTGGAAAGTATGAGTTAAGATTAAGTTGATGAAAAACACAAAAGTGTACTTTGTGGACTTCCTTCAATGTTTTGTTCTTTTGATGGCAGATTCAGAATACAAAGATAGGTTGGGTTTTGATGCTGATATAAGATTTTCTTTTACACAGACTACACTGAGGTAATGCAAAATGCTCCCCACCCCACCCCACTCCCACCCCCAAACACATAACATACACAGGCGAGAGAGAGAGAGAGAGAGAGACAGACAGACAGAAACATAATGATAGAGAGAAAAACAGACAGCCTGACAGACATTCAGAGTCTGTGTATGAGAGAGAGGGAGCGAGAGAGAGAGAGAAGGAGAAAGAGAGAGAGGGAGAGAAAGCGGGGGAAAGAGGGAGAGAGAGAGGAGCAAAGAGAGAGGGAGAGAGAGGGTGAGAGAGAGGGGGGAGAAACAGAGAGAGGAAGAGACAGAGAGAGAGGGAGACAGAGAGAGGGGGGAGAGAGAGGAAAAAAGAGAGAGAGGAGACAGAGACACAGAGAGAGGGGGAGAGAGAAGGAGACAGAGACACAGAGATAGGGGGAGAGAGAAGGAGAGAGAGAGAGAGGGAGAAAGGAGAAGAGAGAGGGAGAGAGAGGGGGGAGAGGGAGAGAGAGAGGGGGAAAGAAAGAGGAGAGAGGGATTGAGAGAGAGAAAGAGGGACAGACAGAAAGAGAGGGAGAGAGAGGGGAAGGAGAGAGAGAGTATCAGTATCAGTATCAGTAGCTCAAGGAGGCGTCACTGCGTTCAGACAAATCCATATACGCTACACCACATCTGCTAAGCAGATGCCTGTCCAGCAGCGAAACCCAACGCGCTTAGGCATTAAGAAAAAAAGGATAAATAAAGATGAAAAAAAGAATAAATAGAAGAATTTTTTTTTAAACCGATAACGATGAAATAAATAAAAATCAAATCAAATGAATAAATAGATAATCAAAATTAAAAAATAAATGAATGAATGAATAAAGAAATACATAAATAAATAGAAATAAAAAAATAAAAATATAATAATGAGAGAGAGAGAGAGACGGAGAAAGAGAGGGGGGAGAAAGAGACAGACAGACAGAGTGAGAGAGAGAGAGAGGGAGAAAGAGAGAGATACAGACAGACAGAGACAAAAAGTCAGACAGAAACAGAATGAGAGAGAGAAAACAGACAGACAGACTGACCGACAGGCAGAGTGTGTGTGTGTGAGAGAGAGAGAGAGAGAGAGAGAGAGAGAGACAGACAGACAGAGACAGAGAGACAGAGAGAGAGAGACAGAGAGAGAGACAGAGAGAGAGAGTCAGAGAGAGTCAGAGAGAGAGAGAGGAACGAAGACAGAAAAAAACAGCATCATAGACACTGCCAAACATGTGCATCTGATCTAATCTTTTACACATAATCGGTTCCCAGCACGCCTCTCCACCACATCGATCCCCCAGGAAACACAAAGTAAATCCCTCGTTCATCCCACAGGATAGCATGCTCTTCTGAACGAGCTCAACTTACCGCCCCCAATCTCCGTCGCTTAGCCATAAAGAAGATGGCCACTTGCACAAGAGGGCGAGCGACCCTTTGGCCCCCTCCGTCTTCGACCCTTTGACATGATCGCCAGCTTTTTGGCCCGTAATCTGTGATCTGTGGAGCATCCCCTGGGATCAGAGGAAGGCGTTGTCTGACTGACAAGCCAACAAGGAGGCTGGATCCTGGATCAGGGGAAGCTGACATGATGGGGAGGAGGGTTATGAGAGAGAGAGAGAGAGAGAGAGAGAGAGAGCAGGGGAGGGGGGGTGGGTGGGTGGGTGGGTGGGAGTGGGGGAGTTGAGGATGGGAAGAATCAAAAAGTGGTTTTTGACTCACTTGTGTAAACAAAGTGAGTCTATGTTTTAACCCGGTGTTCGGTTGTCTGTGTGTGTGTGTGTGTGTGTGTGTGTGTGTGTGTGTGTGTGTGTGTGTGTGTGTGTGTGTGTGTGTGTGTCCGTGGTAAACTTTAACATTGATATTTTCTCTGCAAATACTTTGTCAGTTGACACCAAATTAGGCATGAAAATAGGAAAAATACAGTTCTTTCCAGTCATCTTGTTTAAAACAATATTGCACCTCTGGGATGGGCACAAAAAATAAAAAATGAAGCCTAATTATATGCAAACTGCATTTACTGTTATATTTATATTTTTTGTATTCTCTAAATTTTGGCACTTTGATCTGATATTCTGACCCAACAACAAGAGCAGTCATTATTATCATTTTTTGTTCAAACAGGAACTTCTTTTGCTAAGCATGGAAGTTTTATTTATTTTGCAAACATTTTGGTGCAGTAGGTAAACAAGGGTAATTACTCTGTAATTAATGTTAATTTGCTTTAAACTGATCTTTCTCATCTTAAACATTACATTTTGAAATTATAGTCAATACATAAAAAGCTTGTTTTGTTTTTTTTTTTGTTTTTTTTAAGTGTATCACAAGTGAGTCTTCAAGGCCTTGCCTCTCTTGTTTTTTTTTATGTTGCTGTTGTTGTTTTGTTTGTTTCAGTGGTGAATGTGGGGTTGTTTATTTCTATAATGGGAAGCAACGGGTGTTTAATTATTCATTGAAGAAGAGAGAGTCGGTTGGACGATATGTTCGCAAAGATGCCTGCTTGCTCGCTCTGCCAAACCCCGACTCCCAACAGCAACAATACAGAGGGGAGACAATACGTGCAGTGAGGGCGACAATCACAATCCATGCAGGGGCGACAATACATGCCACGACAGACTCTCCCTAAAGCCCCTCTCTCCCGCAACACTCCTCTCCCTCCCTCTCTCTTTCGAAAAAACAAGCCCTGCCAGTGCTGAAAACATTAAATAACGCAAAACTTCCAAACCGACTGGAGTGTTACAAATACACAGCTTTCGGTCAACAGTACATTTATGGGCAGTTTTTGCTCTAAATCTCATATCAGAACTGACATGACTTTCAATCCAAATGTCCATAAGAAATGGTCAGTGATTCGTAAAGATGGTGGCAGTCACGCTGCCACGCTTTTGGCTTTATGTTCTCTAGTTCTCTAAGCCCTGGTCAATTCATAAAATGTTTGATAAGCTTATGATAAGCTCATCATTTCATGAAACTGTAGTCTTTTCTCACTATTAATTTGGACCTGAAGATCTATTCTAATGATACAACTCTTCACTTAAAAAAATATACATACTTTTTTTAATTACAGATTGAAAGTCTCCAATCTTTTTCTACTAGCAAAATTGATTTGAATTATATCCTTGTCCTTTTTGTGAAAATCATTTGTTGTTATCACTGACTGTAAAATTCAAAACAGGTTTCAGTCAGACGCGAGAAACGTTATCATAAGATTTAGAGACACAGCAATAATCAATTGCTTTTTTTTTTTTAATTCCATGAGGCATGGGTCAAACCATATATCGTTCCTTATTCGCCATATATTTCCATTTTCAATCTCTCTATGTTTTGTTTTTTTCTAACTGATTTGTCTGTAAACTTCTGTTTTCAGTTCAATGAGTTTGACGTATTACAATCAGGAATGCACAGGGGATATATATATATATAACATTGACAGTTTCTCCTCAGTCCAGAATTCTGAATTTCATCTCTAATTTTTGTTTTTTGGAATGTCTCAAGAAGGCTGACATTTCACTGAAATCGCTGCTTTTGTTCCAGTTGCTATTGTTTGTCCTTATAACACCTCTTCCTCCTTCTCCTCCTCCTCCTTCTTCTTCTTTTATTCTTCCGTTTTGGGGCTGCAAATTCCAACATTTACTCATAGGGGTGGGCAAAGTTTCGTGGGTGAGACAGAGAGAATGAATGAAATAAGAATATGAGAGAGAGACAGAGACACAAAGAGAGAGAGTCCCTCGTACCCGGTCCTCCTACCCAGAACTATAACTCCATCTCCCAGCCACTTCCTTGGCACAAAATGTCAGAGAATTCTGAATGAGCTCCAACTTTCTGTTGCCTTTCCATCCTCTTCCCATAAAGAAGGTGACCACTTTGCACACGGAGGCAACCTTTGGCTTCTCGGAGTTCGACCTTTAAAGGGACTGCCCTGTGGTTGTGGAAGTGTTCTCAGACGATGCTACAGTGAATGTTAAGTAACCTGTGGTACCAGAAAATGTGGCTGATTAGCGGAAGGAAGGAAGAGAGAGAGAGAGAAAGGGAGGGAGAGATACAGAAAGAGACGGAGAGATAGAGAAAGAGGGGGGAGGTAGAGACAGAGAGAGACGGAGAGATAGAGAGAGAGGGGGAGGGAGAGACAAAGAAAGAGACGGAGAGATAGAGAGGGGGAGAGACAAAGAGAGAGACGGAGGGATAGAGAGGGGGGAGGGAGAGAGAGAGACGGAGAGATAGAGAAAGAGGGGAGAGGGAGAGAGAGAGAGAGACGGAGAGATAGAGAAAGAGGGGGGAGGTAGAGACAGAGAGAGAGAAGGAGAGATAGAGAGGGGGGTGGAGGGAGAGACAGAGAGAGAGACTAACAGGCAGACAGACAGACGGAGGGGGGAGACGGTGAGACAGAGAGGGAAAGGACAGGTAAGGTAAAGAGATCCATAGTTGCAGATTATGGTCTTCATTTGTATTTATGGATGACAAACCGTGTTCTATTATATCTCATTTTTTTCTTAGGTTGAAGGATCTATCCACTTCGAACTTCCCTCCACCTCTCCCTTCTCGTCTGTATCTGCCTCTCTGTCTGTATCTGTCTCTGTCTGTCTGTCTGTCTCTGTCGCTGCCCCTCTGTCTGTCTCTGTCTCTGTCTATCTGTCTGTCTCTGTCTCTGTTTCTCTCTCTCGCACTCTCTTCCCATATCTCATTCTTTGTCTCTCTCTGTTATGAGGGACTCCACCGGGGACTACCAAAAATATACCTCATCACTGAAAATCCTGTGTATGGAAAGGCTGAGACTGAGAGACGGATTAACCTGTCAAAGAAAAGAGGTCGATCGTTCGAAACACACACACACACACACACACACACACACACACTGTCTCTCTCTGTCTCTCTGTCTCTATCTCTCCCCCCCTCTCTCTCTCTCTCTCTCTCTCTCTCTCTCCGTGTGTGTGTGTGTGTGTGTGTGTGTGTGTGTGTGTGTGTGTGTGTGTGTGTAAACCGCCTTTATTCTTTTGTTCATACATTGTCCCCCTTGCCAAAGGATAGTATTGCCAATGACAATAAACAATGTCCGTGTCCGTCTCTCTCTCTCTCTCTCTCTCTCTCTCTCTCTCTCTCTCTCGCTCTCGCTCTCCCCCTCAATCTCTTCTCAGCTGAATGCCCAGACCACACAAACCTCTCGATCAATCAGCAGCCATCTGACAGGAAGAACCATATGCAGACTTTACATGCCAGAACGTAAAACCACAGATGACATATTGGGGGTTTCTGGAGTCACAAGGGGCAGTCATATTTGGATTTTTCATCCTTTCAGTCTACCTGCATTCATGGTTTCAGAAACACTGTGGACTCTTTCAAGGAGCAATATCAAAGTGTGTTGGAGAGCAGAAAAGAAGGCAGAAACTGAAACAGAAATGGGAAAAAATAAAATAAAAGAGAAAAATAAGACATGGGCTACGGTTAGGAAATAAACGGATAAGTTGATTTTTACAACTCGTTACCCTTCGTCATTACGGTCAAGGTTTTCGATACAGTCTTCACAGGAAAGAAACAAAGTAATGCAAACAACGGAAATACCTCAAAACAAAGACACAAGGAAGATGAAGAATAAGAAACGGTTTTGTTTTCTTTTAATAGAAGAGTATCTTTCCCAGATGATATGTTCCATTTTTTTTCTAATTTATCCTCTTCAGATGTAATCATAGGTCTAAGTAAGTTACAACCATCAGAAAAAAAAAATAAGCAAAAAGGCACGCAGTCTGCAGTCCCAACAATAAACCGATCACTCACAAAGTCATTACCAACTACCGACGCACAAAAGCTAGCTCATCAATCAATCAGTAAACCTGTTTATAAACAACCACACAGTACAGTAATGAACTAACCATTCCCAATACCTTCCATCATACAACACTATATCAAATAACATACACCCATGTCATTCATTCTACCAACCCCCAAATCAAAAGACACCCAAACTTAACATCCACCTACCCTTCCACTTACTGAGTTCCCAGCAGTGGTGAACAACAAACACGGGAGTGGGGGAAAAGGACAGGAATGGAAAACAGAGGAGAAAAGGATATGGAGAGGGGTGGGGAGAGAGAGAGGGAAAAAAGAAGGTAATAGAGAGATGGAGAGAGAGAGAGAGAGAGAGAGAGAGTGTGTGTGTGTGTGTGTGTGTGTGTGTGTGTGTGTGTGTGTGTGTGTGTGTGTGTGTGTGTGTGTGTGTGTGTGACAAACTGAGAGAGAGAGAGAGAGAGGGGAGAGGAGAGAGGGAGAAACAGAGAGAAGTCAGGGAGACAGAATTCTTCCAAAATCGATTCCTTCGATCCCTCAACCCAGACAGGTAAATCCCTCACTCAGCCCCTCCCCCCCACAGGAAGACAGGCCCTTCAGAATGATCTCAACTTTTTCCGCTTCCTTTCTGCAGCTCAGCCATAGAGAAGTTTGCCAGTTGCACAAGCAGGCAACCCTTGGCCCCTGACTTTGACCTTTGGGAAGATTGGTAGTATTTTGGGGCATGATCTCAGACGATGCTCCCGTGAATGTTAAGCACCCAGTAGGACCACAGAAAGGGTTTGTCAGATCGATTGTGGGCAGGCTGGGTGCGGAGTAAGGACGTAGGGGTTGAAGGGGAAGGGTGGGCGGAGGCACAGAGATATGAAAGAACTCTGGTGGGTGGGTGGGTGAGGAATGGGATCTGCATCTGTATGGATGACACCATACTTTTCTTTTCTACCATCCGTTCAAGAGCAACAGCGGTGGGAAGATCGATAATCTAAGATACACGTTTCTTCCACCCTCTGTCTGTATCCCCCCTCTCTCTCTCTCTCTCTCTCTCTCTCTCTCTCTCTCTCTCTCTCTCTCTCTCTCTCTCTCTCTCTCTGACGAGGTCGAAAAAGACATCCGCTTCATCAAAGACTGTAATCCTCTCAGATGAGTTGTTTTCTGAAACCGGCACACGCTTCATCCGATGACAGCCCGCTCGTGGGATCTTCCTTATGCACATAGCTCCACGGTGATTTCACAGTGATACATCTAGGCGTGGACCCTATAATCCTAGAATCCGGAACTCAGACAGCCTTGACCGAGAAGGAACTGAGATACAGTCGATCAAAGCAGAAAGAGGCGAAAAGAAAGAAAAATTGAAAGAAAGGCGTTATTAGAAATCAAAAAAATGGGAAGGATGAAATCAAGGAATGGGGAAGAAAAAGAGAGAAAGGAAGAAAACGAGGAAGGAAGGAAGGAAAACATGCATGAAAGAAGAGTAGAAAAAAAGCAAGGAAGAAAGATAACAAAGAAGATAGGAATATCAAACAAAGGGTAAAAGAGAAAAAAGACACGAAAGAAGTGGAATAGACACGAAACAAAACAGAACAAAGAATGGCAACTGGCAGAGAGAATGAGTGTCAGTAAAAAAAAAATAATAAAACGGACATGACAAACAATTTTAATAACAATCACATTTCCATACTTCCAAATATATCCCCTTTCCCTTTCTACAGCTCAGTCATCTGCATTTATCTACCAATGAATATAGAGGGATCTCACACACACACACACACACACACACACACACACACACACACACACACACACACACAAACACAGAGAGAGAGAGGGGGGGGGGGCAGGAGAGCGGGAAAAAGACGGATTTTGACAGACAGGCAGACAAACAGACAGACAGACTGAGGCAGCAGAAGGACAGAAACCAAAAACAGGCTTCCCAATATGATTGCTGCATTCGATCTCTATATCCTCAAACAGGTAAACCCTTCACTCAACCGCTTCCTCCACAAAACGTCGATGAATTCTGGAGGAGTTCAAGCTTCCGCTTCCCCCTCCTTCGCTTGGCCGCAAAGAAGTGGATCGCTTGCACAACAGCCAGCCCTTGACCCGTGCTGTTGCCCTTTGAGAGGACCGCCGTTATTCCGGGACATGATCTCGGCCGATGCTCTGTTGAATGTCAAGCGTCCCATAGAACCAGTGAGAAAGTTCGCTGAGCCGGATATCCAATAGAAAGAGAACATCGATCCACTGCCCCTCCTCCCCTTCTCTCTCTCTCTCTCTCTCTCTCTCTCTCTCTCTCTCTTTCTGTATCTGTCTGTCTGTCTCTCCCCCTCTCTGTCTGTCTGTCTGTCTCTCTCTCTCTTTCTGTATCTGTCTGTCTGCCTCTCTCTCTCTTCTGTGTGTGTGTGTGTGTGTGTGTGTGTGTGTGTGTGTGTGTGTGTTTGTCTATTACGTTTTAGGCTCAAATTTGTGTTCTCACTCAAAGCACACACGATATAATCAGATGAAGATTCACAGCAATAATTTCTCATCTGTTGCATCAGTCTGTGGCGACTGACAGCGAATTTCCCGTGATTCCAGATTACAGGTAGCATCATCTGCAGCTCTAGACTTGAAGGCCAACACGAAACGGTCACTGCTTTTGTTTTTCTCTCCTTCTACAGGTATGATTCTAAGGCACAGAAAGTTTTATTTACAGCCAAGACGACCGAAGGGGGCCCTTTTTTAAAAATTATTTCAGCCCAAAGGCTGATAGCTTCAGGGACAGGTAAATATAAAGGCTTTGTGAAAGGAGAAACAGGCAGGAAAAAATCAGTCCACACGAGCAAGAAACAATCTGT
>NC_134876.1:84731173-84733673 GCF_041734735.1 Babylonia areolata
CTGGAGGAGAGAGAGAGAGAAGGAAAGCAAGAGAAGGGGGTATGACAGAGAGAGGCATGCAGAAAGCAGAGCGACACACTGACAGTGGCACACACAGAGAGGAAAGAAGAGGGAAAGAGAAAAAGAGAGGAAGAGGCAGAGAGACATGACACAAACAGCAGGGAGACAAAGACAGACAAAGAAAGGCAAAGAGAGAAGGAAACGTGCACGCTCTCGTGCAGGTTCTCGCTCAAAGTTCTTGCCTACGATCCTCGGTTTCGGCGCACCTGGCATATGGATATTTTTTTCTCGATTTTCCAGGTATGCAGATCTGCTTGTGAATGAACCCCCTTTGTGTGATCCTGTAATCCACGTCAGCGTTCGGCGGATTGTGGAAACATGGAAACACACGCACCAACCACGACTGATTAATCAGTAGACGTTGTTCGTGTAACAGAAGTGCAGAACAGACAGAAGCGTTGTGGTATTTCCCATTTGCAGGCTGATCCTCTATGATAATGAAATTTGTGTCTACAACACAATTAGAAATAGACATCAAAGAAACAAATACAAATCTGATAAGGAGATGTCGCTGGTCAACCTGGTGCTATCGCCATCCTGGTCTCTAGTAATTATTTTTTCCTATCAATGAGTTCATTAATGCAGTCAGTATTTTCATCGATACATTTTCATTCTACCGCGACCATCATCTCCATACCCACCTAAACCCATTGTCAATCAAAAACGATGGAATAAAACAGTCTGAAACATCTTCGGGACACTGCATTAATCACACACACACACACACACACACACACACACACACACACACAAATACAAATAGACGCACACTCACACATGGACACATACACACACATGGACACATAGTCAGATAGACATAGACAGGCACACACACACACACACACACACACACACACAAATACAAATAGACGCACACTCACACATGGACACATACACACACATGGACACATAGTCAGATAGACATAGACAGGCACACACGCACACACACACACACACACACACACACACACACACACACACACACTGAGACCCCTCCACCACGCACGGGTTTCATGTCGATCTCTTACCCTTCCCCTCAAAATCGCACGGTTCCACAATATTGCCTTGGCTGCCACTTCGCCAGGGGGAGTTCACTCTGGGTAATGCCAAAAGGGGAGGCAAATGTCAGGGTGCGGTAGGTACCAAACGTGGGTATATATGAGGACAAATTCCTACAGTACCTCGGACGTCCATTTTGGTCAATGGTGGATTCGCAGTCGCTCTTGTCTGGGACAGATGAAAGACGTGCCAACGTGTTCGTGAAAGGAACGGGTCCAATTTCTCTGGCTCTGTTTTCTACTGTGACAGGAGAGGTGATTTCATTTTCTGGTCGTATACCAAGAAGTTATAGGATTCTATAAACCTTTCCTTTTCATTAACTGAAACACTTTCGTTTATCTCTGAGAGATACCGTCAAATATCTAATAACTACTTTCCAGTGTAGCGTTTCATTTTCATTGCTTTCATTTCCGTCATTTTCTATCGAAATGAAAGCATCGGACGACTGATCAGAAAAGGTTCTCTAAGTAGATGGATGTTTCGTTCCTTCTGTGGAGTAGAAGGAATAATTTACATTCTGTATCTTCCAGAAACAGAACGAATTCACTCACCTTTCTCTCTGTCCTTTCTCCTTCCCTCATCCCCATTCCCTCTCTCTCTCTCTCTCTCTCTCTCTCTCTCTCTCCTCCCTCATGATGATGATGGTAGGAAGAACAAGAAGAACAAGAACAAGAACAGAAAGAATGTTTATATACCGCAGAATATTTATATGCAGGCAGACGCAATGTCTGCTTTACAGATCCACTGCTGAAAATAAATCGAGTAAGAACGTAAGATGAAGCTGAAACCTAATAATAAAAGAGTCATAAGAGCACAATCATTCAACAACAAAAAGAAAAAAAAAGCATGACCGGGAATGTGGTGTGGCAGCCTGAGTTTACTGATAACAGCAACAGCATTATTCATACACACACACACATCATTCATTCCCCACGTAAAAAAGCAAAAAGCGGGCAACAATAACTGTACACATCTGTTGTCATCACACGTTAGATAACCAGTGTGTCAGGCTGACTCGAACACAGACAGACACAAAGGCCGAAAGCCGGGAGAAATTCATATTCATATTAACTTTATCCTGGATTAGCAGAGTGATCAAACTGGAATTTAAGAGATCAATAGGCAGACAGAGGGGGATGGGGGGGGGGCAGTGCAGAGAGCTGGAGAAGAAACAAGGCATGAACATGGAAACTGTGCAATTTCACTACTGAACACTGTGAAATACACCATTTCCAATGACGCAGATGTCTGTGCCCGTGAGTGTCAGCCTGTGATTTAGGGGGTTTGTAAACATGTTTCTGCACGTGTGTTTATGCGTACTTGCACGAACGTACTTGATGCAGTCCCAGCTTCGCTGGGCTGGACACGTGGCGCGCATGCC
>NC_134876.1:84746173-84751173 GCF_041734735.1 Babylonia areolata
CAAAGACGAAGACGAACATTGTTTCTCAAAAAGTGGTAAAAAAAAATGTTTCTAAAAACACTAAATGTAGACCCTCAAGGTCAACCCATTTAAACTGAAGAAAACTGAGGATTGGCTGTTTGGGTGGTAAAAAAAAATGAAACTTTATTTCTAAAAAGAAGAAGCCTTGGGTTCTTCTTCTTTCTTTTCCATTCATTTTCTTTCTTTCTTTTTTTTTCCCCAAGCCTCACCACCAGACTTGCCAAAAAGGACACCGATCGACGAAGGCGACCAAGCAAACTGATGAAAGTGTCGCTTCCTCGGGCACTTCCTTCAGCCTGATAGCTCTTCGCTGTCAGTCGTCCCGTGTGTTGCCTTCTCCTCTGTTTCTCTAGCTCTTTTTTCCCCCTTCTTTTACTCTAGTTTCTTCTTTCCTTTGCCCTTTTTTTTCTTTCTTTTTTTTTTTGTCATCTTCCACTTCAAAATCAGCGGGTGGGGGGCGAGGTGGGGGGGGGGAGGGGGAGGGGGTAAAAAGAAAAGAAAGAAAAAAAAAGAGTGATAAATGTGGACGGTCTACTGGAGGTTTAGTGTGACTGCGTGATGGAGTAGGGCAGTGTGTGGAGATGGTGTGTGTGTGTGAGTGTTTGTGTGCATGTGTGTGTGTGTGCATGCGTGCGCGTGCACGTGTGTGTGTGTGTGTGTCTTCGTCGATCATAGTTCTCACCACACTGCTCTATGGATGTGAATCATGGACGGTCTACAAACGCCACGCCAAAAAGCTGAACCACTTCCACACCACCAGCCTCAGAAAACTTCTCGGCATAAAGTGGCAAGAGAAGATCCCTGACACAGAGGTGCTCACTCGTGCAAACTTGCCCAGCATCTACACCATCTTGATGCAGGCCCAGCTGCACTGGGCAGGCCATGTAGTTCGCATGCCAGACCACCGGCTCCCCAAGAAACTGCTGTACGGCGAACTCCAACATGGCAAGCGCTCCCATGGAGGCCAAAAGAAGTGCTTCAAAGACACTCTGAAAGCTTCTCCGAAGGCCTTCAACATCAGCCACGACACATGGGAGCTGAATGCAATGGACAGACCAAAGTGGCGTTCAGCTGTCCACAAAGGCACCAAATCCTGTGAGGCCAACAGAATCGCTGCAGCAGAGCAACGCAGACAGGCCAGGAAAAGCAGTGCCAGCAAGTCCCCGACAGCCGCCACCATCCCCTGTCCACACTGCGTCAGAACCTTCCAGGCGCGGATTGGCCTGACCAGTCATCTGCGCACCCACAGAGCCCAACCCCCCCACCCCCACCCCACCCAGGATGACTAGATATGGTCCTCGTCGATCCCGACAGACGAACCACACATGTGTGTGGGGGGGGATGGATCGGTGGATGGATGCATGTGTGTCTGTGATTGTGTGCAACTGTATCCGTGTATGTCTCTCTGTACGTTTAGTTCCTATGTGCGATGGACGCTGTTCTTCCCAAATCTCTCTGAGGTTGTACAGGCAATCTTTCTCAGCATAATGCTATCCATCAAAGTAAAAAAAACCCACACACACACAAATCTGGCTATGTCTTTAAACAGAAGGACAGATCAAGGCATACTAGTTGATCTACAGAATACAGAATATTTTATTATCTCAATAAGAGAAATTCATCTGTTGTGTATGCTACGCAAACAATACATGAAAATCACAGTCTCTCTCTCTCTCTCTCTCTCTCTCTCTCTCTCTCTCTCTCTCTCTCTCTCTCTCTTACGAGAATATAAAGAACGTATATCTGACTGCTGGTTTCAAGGGTGGAATGAAAGAATCAAGGAACGTGAAAGATATTCTGTGTACAGATTGTTCAAAACTGAATTATCTTTAGAACCTTACTTCGAAAGTATCAAAAATATTAAACTTCGAGACACATTCATTCGATTCAGGCTTGGCATATCTGACATAAAAACACATAAATTACGCTTTTCTTCTGACTATGGGGTAGATTTATCGTGTCCTTTGTGTAAATGCCGATTGGAAGATGAAACGCATTTTCTGTCGATGTGCACAGCAACCGATGATTTAAGACAGAAATATTTTACAAAAGAAAACGTGAAGAAACTTAAAATACATCCCATGGCGTTTTTGTGTGATGTGCAACATTCAAACAGCTTAGCAAAATTTATTTACCATAGCTTAAGACTGCGAAGGGACTCAGCGTAAATGATCTCACATACAAAGCTTCATTTCGAAAACCAATTCTTAGCATGCAAAATGCCATTCGATTTATGTTGCCACTGTTTAATTGATTCGTTGGTGGAAATGTATGTTAATCGATTGTGAAGATAGTTAAATTGACAAATGTTATTTGAATATTCTCTCTCTCTCTCTCTCTCTCTCTCTCTCTCTCTCTCTCTCTCTCTCTCTCTCTCTCTCTCTCTCTCTCTCTCCCCCTCCCTCTCTGTGACTACGTAATCGGGTCGATGGCCTCGGGTTACTTAGATATCAACCTCAGCAGTAGTCTACGATGATTGTGCGTATACATACCGTTAGATATTGTTTTGTCTTCCCTATGAAAAGCAATAGAATGTTGTGAAAAGTGTAGGAGGGAGGGAACGTTCGAAGGGGTGGGAGAGGGGGGGAGCGTGTTTTCCACGGTGATATGAGCATGTTGCTTAAGTCATTAAACCATTTGAATCTCTCTCTCTCCTTATTCTTCTTCTTTCTTTTCCATTCATTTTCTTTCTTTCTTCTTTTTTTCCCAAGCCTTGCCACCAGACTTGCCAAAAAGGACACCGATCGACGAAGGCGACCAAGCAAACTGATGAAAGTGTCGCTTCCTCGGGCACTTCCTTCAGCCTGATAGCTCTTCGCTGTCAGTCGTCCCGTGTGTTGCCTTCTCCTCTGTTTCTCTAGCTCTTTTTTCCCCTTCTTTTACTCTAGTTTCTTCTTTCCTTTTTTTTTTTTTTTTTTTTCATCTTCCACTTCAAAATCAGCGGGGAGGGGGAGGGGGTAAAAAGAAAAGAAAGAAAAAAAAAAGAGTGATAAATGTGGACGGTCTACTGGAGGTTTAGTGTGACTGCGTGATGGAGTAGGGCAGTGTGTGGAGATGGTGTGTGTGTGTGAGTGTTTGTGTGCATGTGTGTGTGTGTGTGTGTGCATGTGTGTGTGTGTGTGTGTGTGTGTGTGTGTCTGTGGATGGATCGGTGGAAGGATGCATGTGTGTGTGAGCACGCGTGTGCATGCTTGTGTCTGTGTTTGTCTTCAACTGTATCCGTGTATGTCTCTCTGTACGTTTAGTTCAAATGTGCGATGGACGCTGTTCTTCCCAAATCTCTCTCAGGTTGTACAGGCAGTCTTTCGCAGCATAATGCTATCAATCAAAGCCAAACAAACAAAAAACGCTCACACAAAAAAAAATCTGGCCATGTCTTTAAACAGAAGGATAGATTAGGACATACTGGTTGATCTACAGAATACAGAATATTTTATTATCTCAATAAGAGAAATTCATGTGTGGTGTATGCTACGCAAACAATACATGAGAATCACTGTCACTCAATGTAATACATAAAAAAAACATAAAATGCTGAGATGCTTAAATACGAAGTTAATATCAATCAATCTCATACAATAGCCACAAATCAAAAATGCGACAAACAATATAAGAGAACAGACATAAACATCACACTGTAATTAAAACAAAGACGAAGACGAACATTGTTTCTCAAAAAGTGGTAAAAAAAATGTTTCTAAAAACACTAAATGTAGACCCTCAAGGTCAACCCATTTAAACTGAAGAAAACTGAGGATTGGCTGTTTGGGTGGTAAAAAAAAAATGAAACTTTATTTCTAAAAAGAAGAAGCCTTGGGTTCTTCTTCTTTCTTTTCCATTCATTTTCTTTCTTTCTTTTTTTTCTCAAGCCTTGCCACCAGACTTGCCAAAAAGGACACCGATCGACGAAGGCGACCAAGCAAACTGATGAAAGTGTCGCTTCCTCGGGCACTTCCTTTAGCCTGATAGCTCTTCGCTGTCAGTCGTCCCGTGTGTTGCCTTCTCCTCTGTTTCTCTAGCTCTTTTTCCCCCTTCTTTTTCTCTAGTTTCTTCTTTCTTTTGCCTTTTTTTTTTTTTGACATCTTCCACTTCAAAATCGGGGGTCGGGGGTGGGGGGTGTAAGAATAAAAAAAGGAAAAAAAGAGTGATAAATGTGGACGGTCTACTGGAGGCTTAGTGTGACTGCGTGATGGAGTAGGGCAGTGTGTGGAGATGGTGTGTGTGTGTGAGTGTTTGTGTGCTTGTGTGTGTGTGTGTGTGTGTGTGTGTGTGTGTGTGTGGATGGATCGGTGGAAGGACGCATGTGTGTGTGTGTGAGCACGCGTGTGCATGCTTGTGTCTGTGTTTGTGTGCAACTGTATCCGTGTATGTCTCTCTGTACGTTTAGTTCCTATGTGCGATGGACGCTGTTCTTCCCAAATCTCTCTCAGGTTGTACAGGCAGTTTTTCGCAGCATAATGCTATCAATCAAAAAATTTTAAAAAACCGCACACACATAAAAAAAAATCTGGCCATGTCTATAAACAGAAGGATAGATTCGGACATACTGGTTGATCTACAGAATACAGAATATCTTATTATCTCAATAAGAGAAATTCATGTGTGGTGTATGCTACACAAACAATACATGAGAATCACTGTCACTCAATGTAATACATAAAAAAAAACATAAAATGCTGAGATGCTTAAATACGAAGTTAATATCAATCAATCTCATACAATAGCCACAAATCAAAAATGCGATAAACAATATAAGAGAACAGACATAAACATCACACTGTAATTAAAACAAATACGAAGACGAACATTGTTTCTCAAAAAGTGGTAAAAAAAAATGTTTCTAAAAACACTAAATGTAGACCCTCAAGGTCAACCCATTTAAACTGAAGAAAACTGAGGATTGGCTGTTTGGGTGGTAAAAAAAATGAAACTTTATTTCTAAAAAGAAGCCTTGGGTTCTTCTTCTTTCTTTTCCATTC
>NC_134876.1:84758673-84783673 GCF_041734735.1 Babylonia areolata
ACCTCGCCACATCACAAACCGACACATGGAGAATGGTCATGCAAGCCCGCTGCTAATGAGTTTAGGGTTAAAACACACACACACACACACACACACACACACACACACACACACACACACACACACACACACAGAGACATATATATATATATATATATATATATATATATATATATATATATATATATATATATATATATATATATATAAAACCGCAGATTCCACCTCGGAACAACAGCGTAACTGAATGGCCAAGCCATGCGTATCGTTTTACTTTAAGAGTTGTGTCTGTTTTGCATTACTATTGTCTGCTTGCCGATGCGACCTTGTGCTGCATTGGGTGTGTGTGTGTGTGTGTGTGTGTGTGTGTGTGCGCGCGCGCGCGCGCGCGCGCGTGTGTGTGTGTATGTGTGTGCGTGACTGATTCAATGAGATACTACCAGCAGTGTGTTCGGTGAGTATTTGAAAGGACTGTTTTATGATAGACAGATTTTAAAAAAAGGATTTGTTGACAAGTTTTCACATTTTCAATACTGAAAGTGACTCAGCCACTATCACGCACACTTAAAGGTATTCCTTTCCCACACTTTCTCTGGAGGGTGGGCGGTGTGAAGGGGTGGGGGCCTGCAGGAGATCATACCACAAGTAGTCCTACTATATTTGGTTTGAGTCCTTCCATCCTCACAGAGCGTTAGCTGTTTTCCTTCGCGAATGAATGTGTAAAAATGACAAGACCGAAAACATTTCTGTCCCTCTTTCCTTTTCCCAACAGCTTTGCTGTCGTAACTTTCTGAGTTCACGATTCAACAAATGCCTGTCCAAACAAATGCTCGGGTTTAACCCACATCAGGCGATACTGCTGACAGGGGTATGTGTGACGGGACGTTAAACAATTCCTCCTCCTCCTCCTCCTCCTCCTCCTGCTGCTGCTGACGGGGGAAAGCCCTGAACTGGTAGGCAGATGTTGCAATACTCCAACAGCTCCCACCAATAGTACTCCAGCTGCAGCCTAGATATCACATCCGACTTTATTTACAGTCATGATGTGACAGAACCTTCACGTCTCCAGGACTCCCTGGCTATTTGTAGACCCTAGTCAATGGGCTGGTGTCAACTATTTCGGGCCGGCCTTTCTCCTGCCTCTTCTGCAGAATCTGTCGCGATTCTCGGCCTGCAAATGTAGAGAGTGGGGGGCCGTAAAGTGCCGCCAAGACAATTCGGCTGCCACCGTCTATTGATTATGCTGAGCACAGTTCTGAGTGCTCTCTCTCTCTCTCTCTCTCTCTCTCTCTCTCTCTCTCTCTCTCTCTTCCCCGTTCTTCATTGACGGAGAAGTTCTTCTGGTGCCCAGACTGTGGTCTTGTATAGACAGGGTGTATCGAAAGCGTTCGACTAGTTCGTGTTCCTGGCTTAATGAAGTCAACACCTCCAGCATGCCAAATCCTAGACAGGAAGTTGATTGACTGGCAGATTAATTAAGGGGACAGCGAACATAAAGCTTTAGTGCGGAAGTGACTAAAGCATGATTAAAGGATGATCATTTTCCATTGTACAATATTACGTTGCATACTATTGCATTGGAATCTGTTGTACTATGGTACAGAACAACATAACAACAAAGCATTGCAGTTTACACTGTGTTCTTTATCATTTCTCTTCATCACTGGTTTCTTGGAAGCAGACTTCGGTGTCTTCCTTGTCCAGCACGTAATACATCGGTCATGCATTCCAGTGGCGTTTCAATCCTTCCCAAGGGGAGCTCCTTTTTTTTTCTTTTTTTTCTTTTTTTTCTTTTTTTTTTTTTTTTTGCTGCCCCAACATCTGCACCATTTCAGTGGCATTACTCCCACGCCGCTCATTTAGATTCCCCCATACACGGCCACACCCGGGTTCGTCCATCGCAGTTCCAGCGTCGGCAGTCCACAGGGAACCATCGATGTTAGGTCGCCAGGAGGCCACACACCAGAGGACACCCTGCACTGCTGCTGAGTCACTTCGGTGGTGTTCAGTGGTGCCTGTTCTGTTTTAACGTACTTAGGACACCACCTACTAAGCCCCCTACTAACGACAATAATGGCTTAGTCGCGGAGCCAGACTGAGTGAGCGTCCCTCCCAGAGTGGAGACCGCCACCACGCCCCTCAAACAACAGCCCCCCATGAACCTGCCGACACTGACGACATTGACAGGACTCACCCCAAGCACGGAAGTGGAGGGGTATCGAAACTGAGGTCACCATGAGAGCAGGGCATGAAAGGCCACAGACTTTGAGACTATTTTGTTTTTATATTGATGACGATGAAGGAGGAGGAGGATGACGATGATGATGACGATGTTGCTATGGAGGTCCATTTTTGGTTTGGGACTGCGTGACAAGGCTGTACTCTACGCTTCCTGTCATAATGATATCCCGGCGTTAACCAGGCCCGAGAGATAGACACTTGCAGTGTTGGTCAGGTAATTAGAGCAACACACCCAAAGACGCATCCTTGAAGTGGATGACACTCGACTGTGTGGTCCCAGTCTCCCCATTTAAGCCCACAGCACACTCAACTCAACTAGGAGCCGGCCACGGGCCGAAAAACCCACCTCCGCTGGGATTCGAACCCGCGTCCTCCCAGCCGTCAGTCCTCGACGCTAACCACTTCGCCACGGCGGCTGGTGGGAGCTCCTTTCTTTGCAGGAGTTTCTTTTACGTTCGCTGTATCCATGCTCCACAGACAATCTCGGTCTCATCAGCACCCAGAGCAACATTTCAGGGTAATGAGGGGGACAATTAGCTCAGCCCGTCTGTGGATAGCTGGAGCGTGCGGTTGTGTTGTGATCCAAGAATGGGTTATTATTTTGCACCAGCTTGGGGTCGATGGTGCGTTACAAATGAGCTGTCAGGTCGCTGTCTATTTCTGGCTGTGCCTATCTCTGTATGTGGGAGTCTGCATCTGCCCTTTCATCTCGGACTTCTATTATGCTTTCACACCTACCTTCCTCTGTGTGACTCTGTATGTGTGTGTGTGTGTGTGTGTGTGTGTGTGTGTGTGTGTGTGTGTGTGTGTGTGTGTGTGTGTGTGTGTGTGTTTGCTTACATGTGTTTGTGTTTGCAGAGATAGACATCAGACAGACAGATAAATTAGGCACACACACACACACACACACACACACACACACACACACAACATCACACATGCACGCACACATATGCACACTCACTGACACTCTGAACGCGCATGCATAAAAAAACGCATAAACACACACACACACACACACACACACTCAGGCGCCCCCTCCGCCAACACACACACACACACGCGCGCGCGCGCGCGCGCGCGCACACACACACACACACACACACACACACACACACACATCTGTATCTTCGCCACCAGACACCGATCTGTGATCTGTCATGCTCTGAGCTCATCTGCCACGCCGCAAAAAACCCACACACAGAGAGAGACACCAATACAGATAACACATGATTGACGAGAGTACGACAGACTGTGATATGTCGTTGTTCTTATCATCATTGTTGTTTCCATTGTTGTTTCAGTCTGGGGGGGCCGGGGAGGGGCGGAGGAGGTGTTGCTTTTTCTTTTTATCATTATTCTTTCCTTATTTCTTTTATCTGTTGTTCCTTTCTTTCTCTGATCATTTCTTTCACTGTTCCTTGGTGTTGTTGGTTGCTATCGGCGCTATCTCAGAGATAGGAGGAAATGAAATGCGACATTGGGTACCCGCTGACCGGAGGGGGTACGAGGTGGGGGGGGCGGGGGGCGGGGGGGGGGGGAGTGTGGCTGAGGAAAACATCCAGCAGCTTCCTTCTTCCTCCATGACTATGTGCTTCGTCGGCAACTGAGTGCAATAGGGACTGCGGTCCCCACGAGCTATTGCACACGCTGCAGCTCAGAATGATGACTCTCTGCAGCAAGCCCAGACAGAGCTCTGTTGATCAGGTTGATGACGACAATGGTGACGAGGAGGACGACGGCATCGATGTTGATGATGATGATGATGACGACGATGTTGATGATGATGATGATGATGACGACGATGTTGATGATGACGATAATGACGATGAAGACAAAGATGATCAAAATGATATTCATGATCATGATGATGGTGGTGGTGACGAGGAGGACGACGGCGACAACATTGATGACGATATTGATGATGATGATGATGATGATGATGATGATGACGACGATGACGATGTTGATGATGATGATGATGACGATGAAGACCAAGATGATCAAAATGATATTCATGATCATGATGATAGTGGTGATTATACAATGAAAATGCTGACAGGTGGAATCGTTGACTTGAACCGTAAACCTGAATCCTTATACCGGCGGTGTTTTACTGTTTGATTTTTATTTCATTTTTTCCCCTTTTTTTTGGAGGCGATGGTGGGGAGATGAGGGGAGGGCGTTGTTTTCGAGCCACGGAAAAGCTTAATCGTGCTGAGAACCAAATTCATAAGTATTTGTATATGTCAGCAACAAGCATAGCAACTCAATTATTGCACAAGTGGGGTTTTTTTTCACCCCTCAATACTCTCCCTTTCTAGACACAATCATATTACTTTTGGACGTATTCGCTTTTAATTGAAATGATGTAGCAGCTTGATGTAAACTATCTAATTGCATTTGAAGACCGATAGCAGTTTCAGACGACAAAACAACCATCAACCGAAAAAAAAACCCACAAAAAACCCCCACTGTATGAGCTCTGTAGTAAATTGTGCGTCGTCTTCCATTATTAATAACTCCAAATGTCAGTTCACTGATAAATTTAACGAAAATAGAATGGGGGTACATACATTGCCTTGTCTCACCCCACTCGTACATGGGTATAATCCGTAAAGTTTCCACCACAAATAACTCTGGCTGTTACATTGTCATACATACTCATTATGCATCTGAATAATTTACTCCAATTCCCAATTTGAGAGAGAGCGGAATAAGAGAGAGAGAGAGGGGTGGGGGTGTGTGAGTGTGCGATTGAGTTGGAGAATCAGTGTGTGTGTAGGGGGGGGGGGAGAGAAATAGTGAGAGGGATAGGGAGAGAGAGAGAGAGAGATAGAGAGAGAGAAGAGAGAAAGGTAGAGAGAGAGGGAGGCAGAGACAGACAGACAAACTATGCATGACATAGTAAGTAAGAGGCCTTAGGTCTTGGTGAAGTAGAAGCAGCAACACAGCAGCCTATAAAAGAAGGGGGAGAGAATGGCGTGGGAGGAGGAGGGGCAGGCAAGTTGGTATGGACCGAGGGGACTGCTTCATTAATAAGATACCGTTGTTGCCCTGCTCCGCCGGTGCCTGTCTGATAACCGCTGCTGTGAAGCCAGCAGCCACGCGAACACGATAGATAGAGAATATTTATGACAGCGACAAACAGACCACAGCAGACATCACACTGGAAGCTCGCACACGTTCACACCCACATGCTTGCACGGGTAAAGTACCACACGAACACACACGCGCGCGCGCGCACACACACACACGCACGCACACACACACACACACACACACACACACACACACACACACACACACACACACACACACACACACACACACACACACAAAGAGTTCCCACGCACGAGCAAGCGCCAATAGTGACATCATGCGCCAGTAAATAGTGGTTATGGAGGGGTGGTGGATAAAAGAAGCATTATCCGCATGTCAGCGCGCGTGCACGGTCACGCAAAACGTACTGAAACAAAACGACACACGAATCCGCTTCCTGTAGAGTTCTGCAGAAGTGAAAAAAAAAAGGGGGGGGGGGGGAGACAGAAAATAAATACACCGAAATAGAACTCCTTGGGTCCAAAGGACCAAAAGGGAACGTTTCACCAACCATCCATCAGGAAGTCTGGTGCCATCCAGGCATTCATCCAGTTTCCAAAATAATGTAGACATGTGCAAGTCGTTCATGCCTGGCTTGCGAGACGGCGATAATTGTGGACGGACCTTTTTACGGAGCAGCCTGTTTCAGATTGTGTGGTTTGCTGGATCCTCACACACGCACGCACACAGACACAGACACATACACAGACACACACAGACACACACACACACACACACACACACACACACACACACACACACACACACACACACACACACACACGGTTTACAAGAGTACCCTACGCGAATGTGGGGAACAACAGCTGTGGCCTGATTTAAAACTAAAAACTTTTGCTGTCAGCAACTACACACATACAAACACACTTCAAAAAAGAGACAAACATATGCGCGCGTGCACACACACACACACACACACACACACACACACACACACACACACAGAGATATAGATATATATATACACAGATAGATAAATGAATATATATATATATAGATAGATAGATAGATAAATGAATATATATATATATATGCCTACACATTAACCCCTTTTTCTTTTCATTTCCTTTTTTCATTTTTCCCTTCTGTTCCCCTCCCCCTCCCCAATCCCCCGCCCCCCCCCCCCCCCCCACCCCCCACACACACACATTTCAGGGCTTAAAAAGAAGGAATTCCTCGAGGTGTCCCAGTGACACAGCCTGTCTCTCAACACCCAGCACACCGTCATTCCCAGCAGAGAACGCACTATCTATCCCTGGTTCACAAGGGGACTGGCCGCTCAAGTGCCCTTCTCAGAGGCCTGTCCATCATATGGACCTTGTTGCCCTCTGGTGTGTCGTCAAGTCGCCGAACGTCGCCCGTGCGGACAGACATCAGCCAGTGAGTCTTGTTACAGTCACAAATCAAACAGTCATCCGAAAAGACTGGCAAGCAAATTGAACGGCGATCGCCAGCCGTTCCCGGTAATCAGACGTTTGTCGTTCTTGTTTTTACTGTCTTCCGACTGGTAGTGAGTTTTCCACGACTGACTCAACAAACGATAACTGAACATACAGAATGGTAGTTCCAGACCTCCGATACGAAATTAATCAAAAGATGTTCATTGCAAACTGTAACAAACAATATTTTCAAAACATTTTTGTGAGTAATGGCAGATGAAAATCAATCACGTATTCATTGCAAGCTACAGCTAACAGTATTTTCAAAACATTTTTGTGGGTAATAACACCTGAAAATCAATCAAATATTCATTGCAAGCTACAGCTAATAGTATTTTCAAAACATTTTTGTGGGTAATAACACCTGAAAATCAATCAAATATTCATTGCAAGCTACAGCTAATAGTATTTTCAAAACATTTTTGTGGGTAATAATACCTGAAAATCAATCAAATATTCATTGCAAGCTACAGCTAACAGTACAGTATTTTCAAAACATTTTTGTGAGTAATGATAGTTGAAAATCAAACAAATATTCATTGCAAGCTGCAGCAGTCAATATTTTCAAAATAGTCGGTGACAATACCCGGTGTAATGCCCTTCAAACTAAAACAAAAAGTGTTGATTTCCAGAACACACAATATGGCTATTTCCAGATAAAGAGCATCGATCAATTTGTAGTTCTTTGACTTGTCTACTGCGTGACATCATCGGCCCTCGCGGTGGGCTAGAAATAAGAATAAATTTCAAATTATTACTCGTCAGATAAACTCCACCGGATGACAGTAATCTGCTTTGTGTTCATCAGTCTTATTTCCAAAGCAATTGCCAACCATCAAACTGAAATCATCAACAGTAAGGCATGAAATGACAATTGTTGATTGCAAGTCTCCAGAGATACCATCAAACTGAACGAAATACGCCAGAGCCTCATGACGCCCAATCACATGGTCCCACCAAAGGACAGCAGTTGTTGTTTTTTGGTTTGTTTGTTTGGTTAGTTGCTTGGTTTGTTATTGTTGTTGTTGTTGCTGTTGCTGCTGCTGTTATTGTTTTAAAATACTAACATAGTTACTTATCAACCTTAAAATAATAAATAATGGGGTAATGTATGTGTACACTATTATGTTTCTTACAATCAGACGTCGCGATCCTAAATCGTTACTTCAAAACAGCTTCGGTATTATAAACCTAGTGGCCGTTGCAAGCAGTGAGTTTTAAAAACACAACCATATGGCTTGTTGGTGAAAGGGAGCTGTCAACTCTGGTAAAACAAATCCCGTTCTCACGTTTTCATATTTTCGTCTTTCACAGTCACCAATTGTCGTGTCTGCCGTCTGGAAACACATAAGCAAACCCTGTGGTCACGTTCTGGTGTTTCTGGAGAAGATGGTGGCGGGGTTAGACACAGACAGAAAACCTTCTGGGTGATGTGATTCTCTCTCTCTCTCTCTCTCTCTCTCTCTCTGCCACCCCCAGTCCCCTGGTTTTGAATTGTGGTCCATGGCCAAAGTTCATTAAAACAATTTCGTTCGTTCGTTCGTTCGTTCGTTCTCTCTCTCTCTCTCTCTCTCTCTCTCTCTCTCTCTCTCTCTCTCTCTGATAACGCTGGACGTCTGGGTGCGTGGGTGGGTAATCCTGAATACCGGACGTGAGGCGTTGGGTATTTATTGTACCAAGAATAATCAACCAACATGACAATTGATCGCTATCCACATGTCGGCTCTCCAGCTCCCAGTGTTCAGTACGTGAAATAGAACAGGGACGTAGAAACTATGGTTTCCGAGCAGAACATCTGCCGTTTTCTCTCTCTATATTTTTTTCTTCATTTTCTCTGAATACGGTCATTATTTGCATGAAGTCATAGATATCGAGTTTATTCTAACGTTCTTCAGGAATTCTACATATACGTCCTTCATTGGATCTTTATATTTTATCTGCTGGCATCGAAGTCTTAGGGCAGTAGAAGCATCCTTCAGTCTCGTAGCTTTGCTCTGGGTCACGTTTCTGGCGCAGCGTCGGTTGTGGCCTGTTCGAGAATGGCATTCTCTACCACACTTTGCGCAAATGGAAGTCTGATGCTGGTCTATCTGTCAGACACTGGGTCTTTTTTCTTTGTCGCCTTGCCTCCGACTGCTGGGTATGTGTCTCTTCAAACTTCTCTTAAAGTTATTCTGAATCTGAACTTGAGCCTTAAGAGTAAAAATACGACTAAGCTGATTATGATCACGATAGTGT
Organism: Babylonia areolata; assembly: GCF_041734735.1. Taxonomy (NCBI): domain Eukaryota; kingdom Metazoa; phylum Mollusca; class Gastropoda; order Neogastropoda; family Buccinidae; genus Babylonia; species Babylonia areolata. Next base: position 84,767,712 of record NC_134876.1, read on the forward strand.
GCAGCAAGGTTGTGGGCGCGAGACTGAACAACTGCGACACCACAAAATAGTTTATTTCGAATTAACATTTCAGCATTCCATGTATTTTACGTATGCGTGCTAAATAGCTGCCATTCTCGTGTGATTGTTGACATATTTTACAGCACAAATCTATCTATTGCAACAATGATAACAAAGCATATTTCTAGTTTATATTTGCCGTTGTGATTTGCTGAAAACCTTGCAGCTCGACCCTTGGCTAGGGCTTGCAGAAGTCTTCTGGACCACACTATTAGAACCGCAGGCTGAAAGTGTTTTTCCTTCGGTCTTTGGGGTGCGGCTGGAGATAATAACAAGTATTTGTGCTTTCTTTGATGTTCCGCTTCAAAGAATACAAAATCTGCTCGGTAGCTCCTCAAGAGAAACAGCACTGACAAGCTGTCACACACAGAATCCCTTTGACTGAAGTATTATATATTGTTGCAAACGGGTTCATTTTCTTTGCGAAGGAACGAAAGTGTTGGGGATGGGGGTGAGAAGTGGGATACATACGCGCATCATGTGTGGATGTGTCTGTCTGTCTGTCTGTCTCTCTCTCTCTGTCTCTCTCTCTTGACACATATAATTTGCATTTAATCTATGCAATTTCTGTATTTCAGGGTAATCTCTCAGAATGTAGAAACTCCCTCTTCAGTGTTTTCGATGAGCGTTTGCCCTGATCCCATAGTATACTGTTTGTCCATACATGTCAGTCTACTATATCATATTCACGGTAAGCATGATCCGTACACTCTTTCTAAACATCAGCTGTGTCTTCCATACTGTCTCCACGTGATCCAAACCTATGTTTTGTATACACGTTATCCGCGTCGTCCATACACAATATGATTATGTACGTTCTATATGTTTCTCCCGCCAACATACATTTCCATGTCAACCAGAAAAGTTTTCAGTGTCTGCTTTAGGTGTGTGTACACAGTCTCCACGTCTCCTGTATGTGTCTTCAATACATGTTCCAACGTGTCTCCTATACATGGTATTCATGTCTAGTCTCCTATACATTTTGTTTTAACTACAGCCATCATGCTACCGTGAAAAGACAGAAATGGAGGTCGGCGTGGAGTGATGGCCTGGAGGTAACGCGTCCGCCTAGGAAGCAAGAGAATCTGAGCGCGCTGGTTCGAATCACGACTCAGCCGCCGATATTTTCTCCCCCTCCACTAGATCTTGAGTGGTGGTCTGGACGCTAGTCATTCGGATGAGACGATAAACCGAGGTCCCGTGTGCAGCATGCACTTAGCGCACGTAAAAGAACCCACGGCAACAAAAGGGTTGTTCCTGGCAAAAATCTGTAGAAAAATCCACTTCGATACGAAAAACAAATAAAACTGCACGCAGGGAAAAAAATGGGTGGCGCTGTAGTGTAGCAACGTGCTCTCCCTGGGGAGAGCAGCCCGAATTTCACACAGAGAAATCTGTTGTGATAAAAAGAAATACAAATACAGATATTTGGGCGATGTACTGTGGAAGCTGCAGACTGAGCCAAAGGCTAGGACCCAACGGTTCACAAAACTTATGCACTTTGCCATCGATTGGCCTGTTGGGACTGTAGGTGTCGTCAACCTTGTTGGCAAACTGTCTTGTGGATTTTTTCCGGATTTTGTGTTTGGGTTTATTCCCTTCCCATTGCCTTGTACAGTTTTAAGTATTGCCATTCTGATTACTCTCTCTCTCTCTCTCTCTCTCTCTCTCTCTCTCTCTCTCTCTCTCTCTCTCTCTGTCAGTACCAGATAAACAGGGATGAGTGCGCTAGCTCTTTGGTGGTCTTAGCTATTGTTTTTTTGTAGCAAGTGGAAGGTATGTGTGCGTTCATGTGTGTGTGTGTTTCTGTGTGTGTGTATGTGTGTGTGTGTGTGCGTATGTGTGTGTGAGGTGTGTGTGTGTGTGTGTGTGTGTGTGTGTGTGTGTGTGTGTGTGTGAGGGTGGTGGTGCAGGGGATGTGAGAGAGCATGCGTGAGCCGCTATTGTTTTTTTGTGTGATTTCTAGATGTGGAGAGGCTGATTACTGAATGTCATTTTAATACCCCTTGTGCATACCAAATTCTTCTATTTGAAGCCAACAGAGAATCTAGACAATGAGTCTGTCATTACCCGATGCATACCAAGAGGCAAGTGGAGAGGCGGATAAGTCACCTGTAGCCCGACATTTGATTCTTAGGCCTCCTCTGAGATCCCTGCAGTCTGGCCTATGGTCTCTCGGTGCCCCCATTACGATCTGTCGCCAAGCTGAAGCGCTGTATAGTAAACGCCATGGACAGGCACTGTATTGGCAGAATAAATGCATCTACGGGTGACTGAAAACGGAGATTCACTTGAAACCGTTCTGGAGTCAAGCAGGGCTGTGTCTCCAGCAGCGATTCCTTTCAGTCTGTTGCGGAAATGCTTGTCTTGCTCAACAACACACAGATGTCGGAGCCAGGATCCGTTACAGAACTGAGCGATGGCCGCCGTTTCTTTGAGTGAAAACCAAAAAAAAACAAATGGTGTACTTAGCTGGTGTCCCTAATTTCTTGTTCGCAAATGACTGTACATACTTGCTGCAAACTCTTGAAAACTAGCTTTTCCACGGCTGTAAAAGCAATTGGCCTATCAATCAGCTTGAAGAAGACAGAGGTTATGCACCGGGAACAACCTTATCAGCGGGTCACCGACATCCATTAAGATAAGACGAGAGCTGAAATGGAAAATTATTTCATCCCCCTTTTTTCTTTTTTATATATTTTTTTTTAACTTAACAAGAAAACCTGATTTGTGATTTAAGAAGTATGAGGATTACTTTATTTCATATGCATAAATAAGATTACTCTGGCAGTCTTTCTCTCTTCTTTTTTTTCTTTCTTTCTCCCCAACCCCCCCCCCCCCCTCCCTCTCTCTCTCTCTCTCTCTCTCTCTCTCCGCTCTCGTGAGCAATAATTTTTATTTTGTGTGTGAGGGGGAATCTTTTAGGTCTTTCAGTATCAGTGACATTATATAGGGAAGGAGACAAACAAAAAGACAAAGTCAGAGATAGACAAATAGACATACAGATAGAGATAGATAGATAGTGTGTGTGTGTGTGCAAGTGTGTGTATGAGAGAGAGACGGAGAGACACAGAGAGAGAGAGTGTGTGTGTGTATGTGTGTGTCTGTGTCTGTGTACTGATTTCGAAAAGAGAGAGAGATTGAGGGGAGTGCCGGGGAGGGGCAGGGGGGTTACAAACAGAGCGAGACAGACAGATGAACAGGCAGATAGACACACAGACAGTGAAATAATCGGATAAAGAACATGTCTGTATGAGCAAGTGAACTGGGGTTACAAAAAAAAAATAAAATAAACAGATGCAGACAGTCAGACAGGTAAAACACACAGGCAGGGAGACAGTGACCACTTCGTCTAATATCACTGATAGTGAAAAGACGCTAAACTGAAGAACGAACGAACGAACCGTGACAACGACACACACAAGGAGCCAGCGCGTAGGAAAAAAAACACACCACGAAACAGCACCACAGACTGAAGACAGAGACCGTAGACTGCACACAAGAACAACGAGTCGAAACACACACAAGGTGCCACGCAGAAAGTCTCGCCAGACTTTCAGCATTTCAGACTTCACTAAGGATCCCCTCCGCATCCTCACCCAAACAAACCCTCCACCCCACCCGCACGCCATCAAAACGCCAACGCCACCAGCAGAAACAGTCCACCATCAGCCTACCCAACCCACACTCTTGGGTTTTGGAAAGGCTAAACTTTCAACAACAGCAGGATGGCTTTAAACAAACCCGCAGGGCCCCCCACACACACAAACAGTGGTGATGGACCTTGCCCACCAACCTATCGGCCTAAAAGCTTGAACTGCTAAACACTTTCTTCTCTACCTGTCTCAGTACCCTGCATCGTGTGTCTGGACTCGCGAGAGACGACTTAATTAACCCTTTGACTGCTGCTGACGGGTGTGCTCATCAGTGAAGTGCTGCTATGTCACTGAGATAGGACAGAGAGCTTACAGTGAGGTCAGTCACCCACTCTGAATCTAGACTTCTTCCTCTTGGGACAGCATTTCTTTTGGCGCAACAAAATCAGTAACGCCATTGATACGTCCACAAGAAAATGCACTTCAAACTCATGCCACACTGATCTCATTTCAGCAGGGGTCAGCAGACAAGTGGTTAAGCATCAACTTCCTTGGCCCCACCCAGCCTCACCCAGCCCGAGGCCAGCTGGACCCTCCTGTCTGTTAACGGGAGTGCCGTAAGTCAGGTTGCTGGTCCGCTCTGTGCTGGACCGGGGATCAGATTTTATTTATTTCATCTACCTGCGCTGTTGAAATGCTTATATTTCTCAGGTATTACACCAGATGCGCGCGCTTATGAGATTGTATACGTATACCCGCATGAGTGCGCTCAGGAATTATCAAAGTTTTGCATGGGCAATTAACCATGTAACGCAGGCAAACATCTGGTGTACGGATAAACGAATAACGCAAGAACGGACGCTGGAAACCATTAGGATCTTCCATTGCAGCTACACAGAATGCGTGTGTGTGTGTGTGTGTGTGTGTGTGTGTGCGTGCGTGCGTGTGTGTGCGTGTGTGTGTGTGTGTGTGTGTGTGTCTTTATGCAACAGAGAATGAGAGACGGATGGAGGGTAGGGGAAGGGGGCGATACACACACGTTGGGACAGACTGACATAGACAGATAGATGGGCACAAAATGACTGTCTGATGAATATTACAGACAGGAGGAGCGAGGGAGGTAATCGTGGAAGGCTGAAGGGGGAGGGGGGAGAGTGGGGGGTCTGACGGACGATAAAAGTGGGTAAGAATGGCGATAAGACAGATAAGTAGATCGACAGACAGTCATAAAAGCCATACAGACCCAACAAGCCCAGCTGACAAACAGGACAGCAGAACCCACACATTCACATAGACTGACAGAAATCAGAGAACGATTATTTGTCTTGAAAAATCACAACTTTAAGCAGCTAGGGGAAAAAAAAGAAAACCACAAACAAAATCAGTGAATAATTCAGTATAACAAGCTAAACAAACATATTTTATTCAATTTCACTATAGTTCTACCTGACGAGTAATAATCCGTCACATAATGAGCAAAACGTTTGTATATCCTGTGCATTACGACAAGGCTTAATATATGAATTCCTGGTTGTCGAATTTATTGTACTTACATTGTGAATCTTTCCAAATAAAACAGCTTATACTGTTCAGACCATCAAACTTTAGTATCGCCAGTACCATGGCTATCAACTCGAAACCAAAAGGCAATATCCAAAAATCTTCTCCCTTGTAAGAACACGCGATCATGGCAACGGGATATAGAATCATGAGCAAAATAACAAACAAATAACTACCACACCATGATCCATCATAATGCCTCCCCCACCTCACCCCAGCCTCCACAACAAAAACAGAAACCAAACTGAAAAAAACTTTGTGCATTACGGTGACAAAATAAAAGAAACACATCAGAACGCTGCCGAAGATGCACGTGATATAGGATGATAAAAACGTCACGGCAAAATGCATCTAACCTAAAAGGTAAAAGAAAAAGAACATTAATACAAAACAAGACCTAAATATCTAAAGAGAATAACATCTCCCATATTCCAAAATTAGCCCACTGAAATACATCCTTTCGAGCTTTCATTAAACTCGGGGAAGCAGAGGAAACGTATGGAAACACAATCGCACGCACGCTTTCGCACGCACGCACACACATGAACTGGATTATGGCCATTAAGAGACGAAAATAATGAGTGACCTTCTCTGGTCACCGATTCCATTTCCTGTTAGGTATAGTGTGTACCAGCAACCACATCTCTGTTGTGGGGGTCGTAAATCAACAACAAAGCAGGAGGCTTTCTCGGCTTCCACCACTCCCCTTTTCTGCTTCCTCTGTTCCTGCTGCTCTTTTTTGTTTCCTGGTTCTGTGAGTGTGTGAGTGCGCGCGTGCGTGCGTGCGTGCATGTGTGTGTGTGTGTGTGTTTGTGTGTGTGTTTGTACGTCTGTGTGTGTCTGTGCGTATCTGTGTGTCTGAATGTGTGCGTGTAAGTGCATGTATGTACGACGAATGTGCGTAGGTGGGTTTCATGTGACAAGGAGCAAACCGTGGCGAAGTGCAAAGGACCTGGACGGATGACCAGGACACATTTACTGTAGCAGTGAACGCATTCCACATGGTCCTATGTTCGCGTGTGCCTGGCTCTATGTGGGTTGTGTAAATGATAAAAAAAACATCGATTAAATTTCAGTAATTTGCTTTAGTTAACGCCGGCTAAAATGGGCAGGTGGAATTCAATTCACAAATCTTATAAAGTGTAATATAATTAGCGTTCTCTGCTATTTGTGCAATCTGTAATTGCATAATCATTTTCTTTAATTTGGGGCACATTAAGGTTTTCAAGTCGACGTTGAAATTATCCATGCCCCAGCAGATTACAAGCTGCCTGCCTGCCTCTGTGTGTGTGTGTGTGTGTGTGTGTGTGTGTGTGTGCGTGTGTGTGTGTGTGTGTGTGTGTGTGGGTGTGGGTGTGTGTGTGTGCATGTGTGTGTGTGCATGTCAGTTTGTGTGTGTGTGTGTGCATTAACGAACGCGCGCGCACAAGAGGCGCGTGCTTGTGCTTGTGCATGCAAGTGGAGTGCATACTCTCAGTGCATTGATGAGGAAAAGAAGAAAGAAAAAAAAAGAGGAGCAAACGCAAATCACACACACATTTCCGTCCTGACATCCTGAGAGGGGTCAAACAAAAACAAACAAGCAAACAAAGAAACAAAGAAACAAAACCCCTTGCAGAACAAGCGATCGATCGCAGATGGAAATCCAATCGGCAGACCCTGGCATCAGCGTGTTCAGATCGCCGGTGTTGACGAGGATGGAGTGTCACATGCGAAACTGTCGAGGACTTCGGACTGGACTGGACTGGCCAATCCCATCCACAAAGGCCGTAAAGGAATGTACCTCGTCTATTCTGGATAACCAGAAATTCGATTTGGGGGGGGGGGGGGGGGGGGGGGGGTTCGGGGGGGGGTGGGGGTGGCCAGAAATTCTACTTTGTCATTCGTTTTATTTTGTTCTACTTTTCTCTGTGTGTGTGTGTGTGTGTGTGTGTGTGTGTGTGTGTGTGTGTGTGTGTGTGTGTGTGATATGGGGCGTGAACGTGTTTCACTTTTACTTTGCCTTGGCGTATCCTCTTCACTAGAAACACAAATACTGAGAGAGATATATATATAGCGGGAGAGAGAATGGGAGGGAGGGAGAGAGGGAGTCACAGACACAGAGAGAGACAGAGAGAGAGACGCTTCAGACGGTTTTTATTGACATTGGCTTAGAGAGAGAGAGAGAATAACGGAGACAGAGGAGCGACAGACACAGACTGACAGGGATACAGAAAAACACAGAGCAAGAGAGACAGGCAGAAACAGAGACATACAGACAAGTACAAGTGACAGGCAGACACACTGCAATGACAGACGAAAGACAACGGAGACACTGGGAACAGCAGAGAGACAAGGAGGGGCAGGGATACACAAAGAGCAAGAGAATGAGACACAGAGACAAAAACAGACACACAGAGACAGGTACAACACACACACACACACACACACACACACACACACACACACACACAGAGGAGCGCGCGCGCAAAATACGCATTCTTTCTTTTTTTTTTTATGTCTGATGAAATACTTTCATGGCAAACTTTACTTCGCATGTGCAATGTATGTGCGGTGATAAAACTGGTTTCTTTCTTCTTCTTTTTCTTCTTTTTTTTTTCAATACCGAGATACAAGAAGTGTCTTCACCATCTCCATGCGATTAAGTGAAACAGCTTTGAACTTGTCGCAAAGCTCTGTCTGTTTTCTTCGTTCTTTTTCTTATTATCAAAACATGAATTATTCCTGTTCAGATGTTTGCTTCAAAGACCCAACAGATGGAAAAAAAAAAAAAAACCTCAGGAGAGCATGGTTGTTAAAATCAATCACAATTTCTCCCCTCCCTCCCTCTCTCCCCCACCTCTCTCCCTCTCTCCTTTTCTCTTTGAGTTCTCTCCCTCTTTATCTCAGTTGCAGTTTGCTTATCATACACTTTTTTTGTTCTGTTTTTCGCATTTGTTTGTGCTAAACATCCCTCGGAGTGGATGGACATTAGACTCAAGAACACTCACAAACACAATTCCATCCAACGTCCGTCTCTCTTCGAGTCCACCGGCCTCTTCACACAGAAGGTACGGTACATACATACATTTGAAATACACAAAATACCGAAAATAAAGAGGGAAGGGACCATAGTTATGGACGGTAGACAAATAAAGATTTCAGTTTGTGACATTCCATAAATAGCGTTTTTGTTTTTGAAAACAATGATATTATCCTGTAATTTCCTCTTCTCTCTTCTTTAAGGAATAATACACAAACATTGCCACAGCACAAGTAATGACCCTGGTTTCATTTTTTGCAAAAGTTACGCTAAGTCCATGTTTTCATTTATATTTCACTACGTATCAACTGATACGTTGGACATACCAACAGGTAAACGGCAGAGTTCTGCTTTTCTGTGTAGCTTTTGTGCGAGTTTATATCACTTTATGCCTAGCCTAAATTTAGCAAAGACAGCACGAAATTTAATGATTGTAATGTCTGACCTGTATTGTTCTTGTTGCAACAATGACACAAAGAGAGAAGAAGAAGAAGAAGAAGAAGAAGAAGAAGAAGAAGAAGAAGAAGAAGAAGAAGAAGAAAGTTTCAGTTTCAGTTTCAGTAGCTCAAGGAGGCGTCATTGCGTTCGGACAAAACCATATACGCTACACCACATCTGCCAAGCAGATGCCTGACCAGCAGCGTAACCCAACGCGCTTAGTCAGGCCTTGAGAGAAGAAAGAAGAAGAAGAAGAAGAAGATGATGATGATGATGATGATGATGATGATGAAGATGAAGAAGAAGAAGACGAAAAAGAAGACGAAGAAGAAAGGTACAAAGAAAAATAGATGTCGGAAGAGTAAGGAGAGAAAACTGGAAGCAAAGGAAGACAAATGTGAGGAACGAAGAAACAGAAACAGAGACAGAGTCAGATATACAGACAGACAGACAGACAGACAGACAGAGGTTAAGTTCGTCCCTATCGAGCAGGAGTCAGACGGACAGACAGACAGAGGTTAAGTTCGTCCCTATCGAGCAAGAGTCAGACAGACAGACAGACAGACAGAGGTTAAGTTCGTCCCTATCGAGCAGGAGTCAGATAGACAGACAGACAGACAGACAGAGGTTGAGTTCGTCCCTATCGAGCAAGAGTCAGATAGACAGACAGACAGACAGACAGAGGTTGAGTTCGTCCCTATCGAGCAAGAGTCAGACAGACAGACAGACAGACAGACAGACAGACAGAGGTTAAGTTCGTCCCTATCGAGCAAGAGTCAGACAGACAGACAGACAGAGGTTAAGTTCGTCCCTATCGAGCAAGAGTCGGATAGACAGACAGACAGAGGTTAAGTTCGTCCCTATCGAGCAACAGTCAGATAGACAGACAGACAGACAGACAGAGGTTGAGTTCGTCCCTATCGAGAAAGAGTCAGATAGATAGTCAGACAGACAGACAGACAGACAGAGGTTAAGTTCGTCCCTATCGAGCAAGAGTCAGATAGATAGACAGACAGACAGACAGACAGAGGTTGAGTTCGTCCCTATCGAGCAAGAGTCAGATAGACAGACAGACAGACAGACAGAGGTTAAGTTCGTCCCTATCGAGCAAGAGTCAGATAGACAGACAGACAGACAGACAGAGGTTGAGTTCGTCCCTATCGAGCAAGAGTCAGACAGACAGACAGACAGAGGTTAAGTTCGTCCCTATCGAGCAAGAGTCAGACAGACAGACAGACAGAGGTTAAGTTCGTCCCTATCGAGCAAGAGTCAGACGGACAGACAGACAGAGGTTGAGTTCGTCCCTATCGAGCAAGAGTCAGATAGACAGACAGACAGACAGACAGAGGTTGAGTTCGTCCCTATCGAGCAAGAGTCAGATAGACAGACAGACAGAGGTTAAGTTCGTCCCTATCGAGCAAGAGTCAGACAGACAGACAGAGGTTGAGTTCGTCCCTATCGACGTCCCTATCGAGCAAGAGTCAGACAGACAGACAGACAGAGGTTGAGTTCGTCCCTATCGAGCAAGAGTCAGACGGACAGACAGAGGTTGAGTTCGTCCCTATCGAGCAAGAGTCAGATAGAGAGACAGACAGACAGACAGACAGAGGTTAAGTCCGTCCCTATCGAGCAAGAGTCAGACAGACAGACAGACTGACAGACAGACAGACAGAGGTTAAGTTCGTCCCTATCGAGCAGGAGTCAGACAGACAGACAGAGGTTAAGTTCGTCCCTATCGAGCAACAAGACAGATCGGGCAGATGGAGGTCCAGCCGAGAAGCCCTCATCAATGCCGCTAAAGCACCCGATCTCGCCAGATATGCTGTCACACAAGACACCCCCTTTCGGGTTGTCTCGTCGCCCAAACGATCCATTGACGAGAGCGCAGAGATTTGTCATTCTGTCTATAAGGCGGAGAGGGGGGGGGGGGGAGAGGGCGGCGGGGGAGGTGGGGGGCTGAGGAGGAGGAGACTTGGAGGTAGAGGAGGAAAGTGGTGGTGGTGTGTGGGGAGGGGTGTGTGAGCGGGGCCGGAGGGGGGGTGGGGGGGGGCACGAAGGGAAGCGAGACAGGAGGAAGCGTAAATCCATTTCAAGGGACTCGTGATTATCTGTCTCTGCTCATCTCTTATACATCTGTCTCTGTCTGAGCCACCATCACCCTTCTCCCTCCCTCCCTCCCTCCTTTTCTCTCGCTATATTCCTCTCTCTTGTGTATGCATGTATGTATATGTGCGTAGGTGTCTTACACGATATGTGTATGCGCATAATATATGTGTGTTCATACCTGACATACAGACAGACAGATACATACATACATAGAAAAAGTAGGTATGTGCGACTGTGAAGAGGGTTGTGGGAGGGAGGAAATCGATTCTTGGCTTCTTTCGATAAATTGAGGAAAACCAGTCGCTTTATTGCTGGAGGAATTCTTGTTAGCTTGTTCCGTAAGAGATTTAGTTGCTTTGCTCTCTGGCTGAGGAAATCAAGTCACATTATTTTGTGAAAAAGAAAATCCGTTTTTCTTTGTGACGTGGAAGGGGAAATCCGGTTCCTTTGGAAGAGGAAATCTCGCTGAGATCCACAGTGGAAGAAAAGGTCACTTGATCTCATCTCTAAGTGAGTTGAGACTGTGGAAGAAAACGTCAATTAAAGCTCCTGTGGTCTGTGGAAGCAGAGACTGGGCTGTTTTGCACCATCAGAAGAGGGCGTGCTGCAGATTACGTTGTGAGGAAAGGTAAAGTCAGTTGCTTTGTTCTGTGAAAGATGTAGTCCAGTTGATTTGTTCTACGTAAGAGGATATTCAATTCCTTCATTCTTTCGAGAGAAAATATGAATTCTTTTATTCACCAATTATACTGCATATTCCTTCATTCTGTGGAAGTAAAACCCTTACAGCTGATTTCTCTAGAAGAGAAAATTCAGATGCTTTGTTCTGCTCAAGAGGGAAACGAAAATTCATCTGCTTAATACTGTGGAAGAGGACACTGAATTTTGGTTGTTTTGTTCTATGGGAGAATTATCCTGTTGCTTTCTTCTTTCACTACGTCTCGATTGCATACATAAGCAATTTCCGACGGTTTCCTGTGGTGGAAAATAAAGATAGGGAGAAAGGTGGGAGGACAGAGACAGACACACATATGGACAAAAGGGAGGAGACAGAGGGTGAATGAGGGAGTGAGAGAGGGGGGGAGGCAGAGAGAAAACGGACAAAGACATAGAGACAGACACACAGACACGGGGATATATAGAGCCAGAGAGAGAATGAGTTGTTGGCGAGAGAGAAAGAATGGCAGAGACAATGATACATATAGACACGGAAAGACGAAGAGAGAGAGTGAGAGACAGACAGACAGACAAGACAGACAGACAAACAGACAAAAACAGAGAGAGAGAGAGAGAGAGAGAGAGAGAGAGCAAGAAAGAATGACGGAAACAGTGACCGACCGTACAAAAGAGAACCAAGACTCATGACAGAACGACATCCACATGAATAGCCTCCATCTGTGTTGCCAGATAACTCCCGCTTCAGCACACAAGCGGTCAGCCTGACATGCAGGGAACCATTCAGGTGACCCCCCAGTGACGAAAGCTCTGCTCTTGTCCATTTAACCCGAGAGAGAATGGGACGGGGGAGGGGGTGTGGGGGGAGGGGGGGCGAAAGAAAGGGGAATAGCAGTAAACGAGAAAAGAGGGAGAGCGTGAGAAAAAGATGGGGAGGAGGAAGAGAAGAAGAAAGAAAGATAGATAGATAGAAAATAAAAAAGAACAACGAAAAGGGGGAAGACGAGGAAGTGGATGGGGGGGGGGGGGAAGAAAGTGGAAAACAAAAGCGGAAAAAGAACAAAAAAAGTAATTATGAAAAGATCTGTTTGTTTGCAACAATAAATAGATAAACAAATAATGTTACATTCACGTACACATTTATCATGCAATGTTCTGAATAAAGGAACGATAAAGCCATCTGGTACATTTGTATGCTCTTGGAAACAGAACTGGGAATCTGCCACATTTTTTCAACATTATACTCTTTCTAATACTCACTGCGCCTTATCAAGCTACTGCCGTCTTATTCAATTTTCAAACGAAAAACATGTTATATTTTGCTTGAAGACATCAGTAAACAAAAGTTATAACTCGATTTAAGCCGAGGAAAGCTTTCAGGAAATGATTCTGGTCGTAATATGCTGTAATGAGGACATTCCATAACGAAATTGATTTAGCCTCCAATCACAAGAACATTACATAACCTTTAGTCACGGTATACAGTCGCCAAACATCCAACATGTATTGGTAGCTTGCGACTGCTAAAACGAAATTTGATCAGTGCATAAGCATAGACGCCTGGTGAGAGATCAATAGAATACTTTTCTACCCGAAAATAATAGAACTAACACATACGCTAGCGAACGCTCGTGGGCATGTCATCTTTCCATCACCACTATTCGTTTCTACCACCATTTTCATCGTCCTTTAATCATCGCTGTTCGTGCCTATCACCGTTTTCATCATCAATAAAACCTACAAGAAAATCATCATCCTTAAATCCTACATGAAAAACCAAACCTTGAGGAATAATTATTTGTGCACTTTCGCGTTCTGTTGAGCAGGATGTGTCCAAAGCGAAAAAGGAATTACACGCAACATGGAGACGCCGTTCCATTTCTCTCCTTTTTAAGCTCCGTTTTATTCTCATATCTTATGGACTCTTTTTTTTCCCCCTACATTGAGGTTTCATACGCGGATCAATAGCGTTAAAGAGAAACTTCAGGGCTTGCTCGAAGAGTGATTGCATGCGAAGAGGAGATTCTGTCCCTTTCAAAAGGAAAGAAGGAGCAGATGGGAAGAGAACGATATGGATTTAAATCGACCTCACGAAGATCTGAGAAAGAGAAAGAGGGAAGAAAACAGTGGGAGGGAGGGAGGGAGGGAGGACGACAATCAGACAGACAGAGACAGAAAGATATACAGATAAAGAAGGAGGGAGAAAAAGACAAAAATATAAAGCGCACACGTGCGTACATTTACAGACGCGCACACACACGCACGACGCACGCCCACGAGCACACAAACACACACACACACACACACACACACACACACACACACACACACACACACACACACACACACACACACACACCACACCACACCACACCACACGCACGCACACACATGAATCACGAGACAGGAATATTTAATACTTAAATATATGTCGGGCTATGGAGGACATCCAATAACGTTGACATCTAAGGCTTAAATCAAAACTAAAACAGCAATTTACGCACGTGGAATTGATGATAAAAACCGATCTTTTAACGATCACGTCATCTTTCACATTTTGAGAAATTTCAACAAATTGTTAGAATTAAAAACTTATTTCGATTTCAAACGTTTCTTTGAAATGAACTGACTTTGAAGGTCTGCAAATATGGGGCAGTCCACCTTCTGATTTTTCTGAGACCGTGGGCTGCAATTCAAACGTTAACTTGTAAATAGATTCGCGAGTGAGACCATATGTATGATGGTTTTTACCACACTAAAAATTAATAAGCACTCATTCCGTCTTCGTGATTGGACATTCCAAATAAAATGGCACTCGTCTTCACACACACACACACACACACACACACACACACACACACACACACACACATCTTTTCTTTCTTTCATGCGTAGCTTGTTTCTCGTTTATTCAGTCGTTTTGCTGCTTCTTCTTCTTTTTTTTCTTTCAAATATTCTTCTTCCTTCCTTCATACACAATCAACTTCGAAACTTTCTCCTTCGCTTCAAATAGCCTATTATTTCTATTTCGTATAATCAATATATATCAATACAGCGGGGCAGATGCTCTTCATAGCACATTACTTTGCGAGAGAAAGATTGATCAAATTAGTCACTGCAGCTCCGTCCTGAATGAGATCCACTTTCGTCGATCCTCGAAGGCGAAGATGGGGGGGACGCAGCGGTATGAGGTTCGTGATACACATTAACATTTGACATGATGGATAGTATCTGGAACATCTCATGATCACGTGCTTTTAACATGCTCAAGGGAAACAGTGGGTTAAACACTGGGACTTGCTTCACTCGTGATGCGATCAGTTTTTGTTTCTTTCTCGTGATAGGATGTCTTCAAATAAAATGTGAAGGTTTGATTAAAAGAACTTAATCTGTATACCCAATGAATAGATAAATGAACACGTAGTTAACTTACATTTTGCGCTGATTTGCTGATGTCCCAGTACATCGCATTGTAACGATGACATACATCATGGTGCAAACACTGGTGGAAAGGAATGTTCACGTTTATAAGAAACATCTTGATTATAATGGACAATATCTCAAATGATAAAGTGCGTGTAAATCATAATGTATCAAAATGATCTATTTTTTGAGCATGCGTGGTGTGTGTGTGTGTGTGTGTGTGTGTGTGTGTGTGTGTGTGTGTGTGTGTGTGTGTGTGTGTGTGTGTGTGTGTGTGTGTGCGTGCGCGCGCGTGTAATATAGTGAACGCGCATGTGTATGTGTGAGCATCTGTGTGTGTATGTTTGTGCCTGCGTGTCTGTCTGTGCGGCAGGTGTTGTCTGTGTGTGTGGACAGGGGGTGGGGTGGCGGGCGGAGGGTGTGCTGTTGAAGATAATGCTAAAATGCGGATGCTCAATCACCAAACTTGAACATCATATTAAGCGGCAATCATGTATAATTAGTCATTTACCTAAGGGTCAATAATCTGGTAATAGCGTACTGCCAGTCTCAATTGTTCATTGCAAAATGAATTCAGTTGAACTGATCCATCAAAACCTGACGGGTTTGATATATACATGAATATTATTTGAAAAAAAAAATGCTTCAGCAAACAGCACAATAATGGGAGATTCATTCTCTCTGTCTCTCTGTCTCTGTCTCTGTCTCCTCTCTCTCTCTCTCTCTCTCTCTCTCTCAATAATGGGGGATTCATTCTGTGTGTGTGTGTGTGTGTGTGTGTGTGTGTGTGTGTGTGTGTGTGTGTGTGTGTGTGTGTGTGTGTGTGTTTGCATGTATGCCAGGTATACGCCACAAATAAAGTGCGTCTTAATCATTCACTGACTTAGACTTTGATTAATAACAATTATACATATCTCATTCCTGTATCTCTCTCTCTCTCTCTCTCTCTCTCTCTCTCTCTCTCTCTCTCTCTCTACCTCTCCCCATCCCTTTCCCACCCTCTCACCACCTCCCTGGTACACAACCCAGCTCCCGGGTCATGACAACAGTTCTCGCATTCTGCGTAGTAGCTACGCATGAGT
>NC_134876.1:84801173-84813673 GCF_041734735.1 Babylonia areolata
ACACACACACACACACACACACACCACTCATTCCTCCCTCATCATGAGAGATACAGGGAATTAGAGAGGGGCAAGCCGATGCATATCAAGAGAGACAGGCAGATGTGCATGTTGCTGAATACATATTTTCGACGCTGAACACGAATAGAAATACACAGAACTGGTGAAATACATCACAGGGTTCCACATCATACGGAAAAAAAAACCCACAGCAGCCTGACCTGTCGATGAGCTCAATCTCCAGTATCCCTGTGGACCATCACGCCTGTCTGAAAACATGTCTGCTGAAGCCAGGCAACAAAGGACCAAACGTACGGTGATAAAGCAGACATGAGGAAGCCAAACAGGAACGTGAGATGATGAGTTTGTTTCATTGAAAAAAATAAAACCAACACGCACAGGAGTCTCTGGTGACCGGAATGAATTAGAAAAATAGAAAGAAAGAAAAAAAACAACGACAGATAAAAACCAAAAAAATACCAAAGAAAATGTTACACAAACACAGTGTAAGGAGAATCCGCAAAGGGTGAGAATAGAGTAGGGGGTGAGAGGGGGGTGGGAGGAGAGGGTAATGGTTCCATTAAGTCGCATAGTTATAGAGGGTTGGGGTGGGGATGGGATGGAGGGTTCTCAAGAAGGAGAAGGAGGAGGAGAAGAAGAAGAAAGACAAGAAGAAGAAGTTGCCAGAAATCAATGGCAGATGTGACCACCCGTGTTTGTCATCCATTTAAGGCGATTCGTGGCGTGTGGCTGAAATCAATGCGCGCAGTACGTGCCGCGTCATAATACGTCTCTTCTGCCGCAGGTGAAAGTAAGACGAGCGAGTCGTTCCATTTATCATACCTTTTAGTCCTTTGACGGGTTGGGGGTATGGGGGCTTTACTTTCGCTGCGGAGTGGGATAAAACTGATTTGATATTGGCAAATATGAGGTAACTATCTCCTGCTGTGTACGAAAGCGGTGATCAGATTGCACACAGTTTCGTGATATATATCTCGCATCCACGAAGAATGAGCCGAGAGAAGCTGTGTATTCTTGAACGATGGAAATTTCACATCCGATTGGGAAGTGGTGCATTAAAAACAACACTGTCGAATAAGGGGATAAATATTGTTGTTGTTTTTTAATAAACAGAATGACAGGCTATAGATAGCTGGGTGATCGTAACATGACATTTGTTTTGGAGTGGGGGTAATAGAAATTCCATGCTGGCATAAATGAATAAAGATATCACACTCTTTAAAAATGAGGTGCTCAGTCATGGAAACGTCACATAATTTATATTGTCATATGAGGCAATAGAGACTTTCAACTGGTGAATAAGTGGATAAATACCTCCTGATGATGATGATCATGATGGTGGTGGCATATACGTATCAGTCAACAGCAAGACAGCCAGAATGAAGAACGAAAAAGGACGACAGACCATTATTCATTTAAGTACATCCAGAGTACATAAAACTAAGCTGTTTATAGCGATGAAGTGTGAGAGACGATGCCACCCTTGGCTATTGTGGGACGAAACTAGTCTGGCGTTCGAACGACAGCAACTGTCAACCAGAAATCATTCAAATGTAGACTGTTCAAAAAGCTTGGTGTCAACAACAAACCAGGTCTCTGGTAACCCGCGTCTCTATTTTCATTACCCGGGACAAACTTTTACCCCCTTTTTTTTATCAGAAAGGATCATATAATTAATAATATGATTAATGTGGACAACATCTGCTACAAATGCATTGAGCCAAATCGCTCCTGTGTGACGACGGGCGCAATAGCCGAGTGGTTAAAGCGTTGGACTGTCAATCTGAGGGTCCCGGGTTCGAATCACGGTGACGGCGCCTGGTGGGTAAAGGGTGGAGATTTTTACGATCTCCCAGGTTGACATATGTGCAGACCTGCTAGTGCCAGAAGATCAAATACGCACGTTAAAGATCCTGTAATCCATGTCAGCGTTCGGTGGGTTATGGAAACAAGAATATACCCAGTATGCACACCCCCGAAAACGGAGTATGGCTGCCTACATGGCGGGGTAAAAACGGTCATACACGTAAAAGCCCACTCGTGTGCATACGAGTGAACGCAGAAGAAGAAGAAGAAGCTCCTGTGTGACTGTCTAGTACACCCTCCATCCCACATCACCACTTTCTGTCAGCTGACGATCCCATTCACCTGCACATCCTTAGGTTCAATCTACAGTTGGTCAAAATATCACCGCTCTTCCTCTCTCTCTCTCTCTCTCTCTCTCTTTCTCTGACCCATCTGTGTTGGAGCCAGCCCCTCATTTATCTTCGGGAAAGTCCGCAACCACCTCATTCAAGTCAGCCCTCAAACCTCACCTGTTCCCAGCCCCTCATTTATCTTCGGGAAAGTCCGCAACCAACTCCTTCAAGTCAGCCCTCAAAAGTCACCATTTCCATTTTCCCCTTTTTTCACATCATTAATTGTGCAGGTCTGTGTTGGCATTCTTCTTTTTTCCTAAACTGTTTTTGAAGATGAATGTGAGGGGTGCGGTGGCCGCAGTGATACAGCGCAGGATTCTCGCAAGAGTTCCCTGAGTTCGATTCCCGGTTTCGATGCACCTGGTGAAGGGTGGACATTTTTTTTTTCTCTCCGAAATCCCAGGTCAATAAATGTGCAGACCTGCCAGTGCCTGAACCCCCTTCGTATGTTTACGCATGCAGAAAATCAAATATGCACATTAAAGATCGATCCTATAATCCGTTTCAGCATTCGGCTGGTTAAGAAAATAAATACACACACAGGATGTACATCCCCGAAAACGGAGCATGGCTGCCTACATAGCTGGGTTAAAAACAGTTATACACGTAAGACCTTACTCGTAAATACCAGTGAAGATGAAGAGTCACAGTCCCCATGAACGCACAAAAAAGAACATGTGTGTGCACAATATATGTGTATTGTGCTTACTTTTTATTTTCATAATAATAATCATCATTATCATTCTGCATGGTTACTATCATTACTGTTATTTATCGTTACTGAGAGGTAGAAGCTGATAGTAAAAACATCCAAATGCTCGGTTTTACCAAATGCCTTTGGACATCACATAAACACTCCCCCTCCTCTCCCGACATCTGTCTCTCTCTTGACTCTGTCTTTGAATACGTGCACGCGCACGGTGGCGAGGGGGCGAGGGGGGGGGGGCGGTGGGGTGAGGGGGGGGGAGTGCGGATGTGTGTTGCGCGTGAGAATGGGAGAGTGGAGTTAGAGCACGTGTGTGTGTGTGTGTGTGTATGCACGCGCACACATGCGCGCGAGCGTACTTGTGTGCATGCACGTCTCATTTGTCTCTCTCAATCTGTGTGTCCTTTCTTCCTTTCTCCCTTTCTTCCTTTGTGTCTTCAACAGCAGCATCTCTTTTCGAAACTGGTGCTAAAAATGTCTTCCCATGATCGTCGACTTCACACTGAGCACTCACCTATCTAGCCACACATCAGGGGCTTGAACCTCTCTCTCTCTCTCTCTCTCTCTCTCTCTCTCTCTCTCTCTCTCTCTCTCTCTCAGCCGCTCTCACCTTCGCTATTCAGTGCTTTTTTTTTTCCTCCGAGTAATGACACTGACGGTGCAATAAATAATGCTTCCGTTTGTTTATTACGTAAAGGAATGCGAAAACAAGATTAAAAACAGGGAAGGATAGGAATGAATCAAATGAAAAGGAAATAAAGAAGGGTAGGAAAAACGAAGAAAGGAAACACCGAATAAGAATAACAGTTTCAGTTTCAGTTGCTCAAGGAGGCGTCACTGCGTTCGGACAAACCATATACGCTACACCACATCTGCCAAGCAGATGCCTGACCAGCAGCGTAACCCAACGCGCTTAGTCAGGCCTTGAGAAAAAAAAAACAAAAAAAAACGGGGGAATAAATAATAGATAAGCTTACATAAATAAATAAATAAATGAATAATAATTATAATATAGAAAAAGGTAGTAGTAATAATAATAGTAATACTAATAAAATGATAAAAAAAGAAACAAATTAAAAAAATAATAATAATAATAATAATAATAATAATAATAATAAATAAATAAATAAATAAGACAACAATGGTGATAAATAAGCGAATAAATGTAAAACATGAAGACACACATTCACACACACACCCACACATGCACAACAGAAATGCACCAAACATGCAGTTTCACAGATATGAAAGCACCGTCAAATACATATAAACGTACATGAATAAGAATAACAGTCACACACAAAGAGAAATGAACAAAATAGGAAGGTAAGAAGAAAAAAAAGAAAGAAGAAAGGTGGGCGGGGGGAGGGGGGGAAGGGGGGAGAAACAACTGACAGAATGCAGAACGGAACAAGAAGAGAACGAAAGACAAAAAGAGGAGGTGAAAAAGAAAAAAAAAAAAGTCTTTTAAAAAAAATGTCACGTTTAATGTGGAACCTGTAATTTCCTTTTTGAACTCTCTCTCTCTCTCTCTCTCTCTCTCTCTCTCTGTGTGTGTGTGTGTGTGTGTGTGTGTGTGTGTGTGTGTGTGTGTGTGTGTGTCTGTGTGTGTGTGTGTGTGTATGTGTGTGTGTGTGTGTGTGTGTGTGTGTGTCTCTCTCTCTCTCTCTCTCTCTCTCTCTCTCTCTCTCTCTCTCTCTCTCTCAGCGTTGCAATTTGTTTGAGCTGAATTGAAGAGCGTTGCAATTTGTTTGTGTTAATTTCACTTGAATCATTCATGTGTAGCATTCATGCTAGGGTTTTGTTGTTGTTGTTTTTCCCTTGGTGTGTGTGTGTGTGTGTGTGTGTGTGTGTGTGTGTGTGTGTGTTACTCGCTTCCATTTCGTACAGATGTGAACGATGTTGTGTCTCTCAGTTTGATGCTGTGTTATACTTGTACATTATACATGTATTAAGTATTAAGTATAACAACATTTATAATTATGCGTACATGTTTGTGTGTCTCTTAGAACAACGGTTGATGTGTAAGTCGGCCAAAGTGCTAATGTCTTCACCGTTAGAAAATAAAGATTCATTCATTCATTGTCTCTCTCTCTCTCTCTCTCTCTCTCTCTCTCTCTCTCTCTCTCTCTCTCTCTCTCTCTCTCTCATGTGTAGAAGGATTTGTTTCAGAATTCAAAGATAGGCTAATTGCTTCATATAAACAGAATTGGCACTGTAAAATGGAAAGCACTGAGAAATATAGATGGTTTTTTAGTTTTAAAAGTATATTTCAAATAGAAAAATATATCACAGTCGTGACAAACAAGTGGCACCGCCAGATTTAGAACGAGAACGATTGGTTTGAATGCTTATGAAAAGTGGTTTCAGACTGAGCCCTCGTTACTCTCCCCTTGTCCGATGTGCGGTCATTCAAGGGAGGATGAACTGCATTTTTTGTTTAGTTGTAAAACTTATGACGATATTCGAGAATAATGTGTTGTATTTAAAACAAATTCAGCAAAGAATGAAGATATTTTTGGAGTGCTTAATCTAAATCAGGAAACTTCACTACAGTCACTTGCAAAATATATTGCAGAAGCGAATAACATGCGACGAAAAAAAACCTCAACAATAATAAAATAGTATCAGGTGTTGCTCATTGTGAAAAGTGAAATCTGTGTTGTCATTCTCATATGGAAAATATTTATGTTATACATTTATATATGTTTTTGTTTTTATTTCTCACTACATGCCATTACTTTGAATGGATGGTCGAACTGCACTTTGTTGCACAGATTGATTGATTTCGTTTTGGCTTTGGTTTTCATCAATATTATTACTATTGATGCATGTTGTTATTTGTATTATGAACCCCATGTCATTAGGGCTGTAAAGCTATTGACATTAAAGTGTTCAGTGTTCAGTGTTCTCTCTCTCATTGCAAACTGACTGACTTTCTGATTGACTGACTGACTCACTGAATGGTCCACCCGTCCTTTCATTCAGTGATTGTTGGATTGAATCATTCATTTACTTTGTTCTGTCCCTTCAGTGATGAACATTTGCTGCTGCTGCTGCTACTACTACTACTACTATTGTGTGTGTGTGTGTGTGTGTGTGTGTGTGTGTGTGTGTGTGTGTGTGTGTGTGTGTGTGTGTGTTTTAATGTGCACGAACACTTTAACAGCAGAAGCAACACAAAGAGTAGAGGAATTCATTATCAATACCCGTAGTAGGAAGGGGGGAAAAGGAGCGGTTATAGGAGTACTAGGTGTTTCTATAATGGTATCCACAGCAGCAGTGGCAGGAGCAGCACCTGCAGTACCAATAGCAGAATTAGCTTTTTAGCAATAAAGCTACTGCGCAACCATTAGGCCTGATAATTTCGGTCTTCTCAACGAACACACCAAATCATGCCACTCTGCAGTGTTTGCAGTTCAGACCCGGAGGCAGCTCAAACCTGTTGTCACGAAAAAAAAAAAAAAAAAAAAAATTGTCGTTTTGTCTCTGAAAACTGTTCTATCCACTAGACCTGCGTACAACTTTTGTCTTGTTATTTCTGGAAACTGCTCTATCACACAGAGAAACCTGTTGTGATAAAAAGAGAAATAAAAATACAATACAAATACAAATATCCGCTACACCTGGATACAACTTTTGTCCTATTATTTCTGAAAACCCCTTTCTCCGGTAGTCCTGGAAACGTATGAATCCTATTTCCACACATTTTTTTTTTCTCTCTATCGTCTCCCACTTCCGCCCATAACCCCCCCGCCCCCCCGCCCAACCCCCCCCCCCCCCCCCCCACCCCTCACCCCCCCCCCCCCCCCCCCCCCCCCTCCTGACCAGTCATTTAATGAGAAATATCCTTGTCTCTTCCCAGGCACACTCTCCTACCCGTAAACTCCAGAACTGGTGTCAGGCCTCTCTTACAACGGAACCTTCTATCTTTCAACCGTTCTTCCGGAGACGAGGGTGCTAAGTGAAAGGTCCTCCAGACAAATTGGGAACCAAGGTCAATACCCTGGCTCAAAAGATTTACCGTTTTCCGAAAACCACAAACGTTTCCACACCGTGCAGCTTGCTTTGAGCTGAAGGGCTAGTCGAAACGAGAGATGGAGGGTGGGGAGGTTGGGGGGGGGGGAAGAAAGGGCGGATACGAAGTTAACGCATGGTTAGGGGTTTGTGGAGGATGTGCTGAAGAGGTTCGGTCTATCTGTGAAGCAGGAAGTAAATCAAGGGGCTGAGCATTTGTGATATATCAGCCTCCGGACAGATTATAGAGCTAGCAGCACCGAACGCCCGCCAACGAACCTGTATACATCAACCGAGCTTGCAAACCAGTCACTGGAATAATGAACAAAGAAGAAGAAAAAAAAGAAAACAAACAAACAAACAAAAAGAAAACATAAGGTTGGAGTGGGGCTGAACTAATAAATCAGGACTATAAAGTGACTGAGATACACAGACAGACAGACAGTGAACAGAATACCAATTAATGAATGAAGGAAGGACAGGATTCAATAAATATATGTTATATCTAATAAAACAACGAAAGAGGAAAACAAACATGCGAAAACGAAAGAAAAAAACAACAAAATGATGAAAGTAGGAAGGAACGAAAATGAAAGAAACAAAACAAGGAAAGATAAAAGAAAAAAAAAGAAAAACAAAACAAAGCATGGGACAATTGTAAAAGCAAACAAAGAAAAAAAGAAACGCACAACCAAAAGGTTAAGAACCAAAATGCTGACAGAGTATATGCCAAAAGCTGGAAGACAGAAAGGCGACAAGATTGTCAAGCAGACCTGCGTTTCCCTTAAAAGAAAGGAAGGAAAGTAGGAAGGAAGGGAGACAGAAAAAAAAAAGAAACGAAGAAATAAAGAAAGAAACACAGAGAAAGACAATGAAAGGAATGCAGAAAAAAGAAGAAAGTAAAACAGGACCAAAGACAGAGAGAAATAAGGAAAAGAACACAAACGAAAAAGAAAGGGAAACTGCAAGAGCAAAGAAACACACATTGTATAAACAAGGAAGGCTGGACGTGTTTTAAGAAAAGAAGAAAGGTAATGCGGAATGTAAGCAAAAATCACAAAAAGGAAAAGGTCGAGAATGTTGTAATAAAAGAAGGAAAAAAAATATGCTGAATACATGTAAGCAAAAATCACAAAAAAAAGGAAAGAAAGTAAAATGACAAGACTGTCAAGAATGCATGCGTATCCCTTAAAAATACAGGAAACGTACCAAGAACGGCAGAAGACTAAACAAATAAACAAAGACAAGAGGAAAGAAAGAAAGAATGAATGAATGAATGAATGAATGAGCGAAAGAACGAATGTAAAAAAAAATAATTAATTTTTTTTTAAAACACTGCTAAACAAACGAAAACCAAACACACCAACAAAGACAGAAAACAGAAAAGAATGAAAGAAAAAAGACAGAAAAGCTACAACAATAAACAAACAAAAAAAAACATGCCGAGACGCTCAAACAAAAATGTTCTACACCCAGCTCGTCAGTTACTGGAAGACAGACAATGTGATAACATGGTTAAGACATGATCACGGACGCTCAACAAACCAAGCGGCGATTTGCTTTTCTTTTCTTCTTCTTCTTCTTTTTTCTTTCTTTCTTTCTTTTTTTTTGGGAGGGGGGGGGGGGGGGAGAGGAGGTGTGTGGGGGGGATTTTTCACGAAAGAAAATGGTGGCTAAGATAAGAGTTATTATACTTTTATTGAGCAAAAAGAAGCAGTGCCCAACAAATGATATGTATTTGCACTATTGTTTCATGATAACTTGACATAATTAATTAGGTAAAAGAAGAATTCTGTCTACTAATATTATAAAACACTCACCATATGTTAACTTGGTAACAATGGGGCAGTTGCAGCTCTATGATGTCTCCTGTGAACTATGTTATTTGACTGTCAAATGTGTGCAGCTAGTTGGGAATCAGGGTGTCACATTATAAGTGGAGTTTTTATGTTTGGTGGGTTTTTTTTCTTTTCTTTTCTTTTTCTTGTGTGTGTGTGTGTGTGTGTGTGTGTGTGTGTGTGTGTGTGTGTGTGTGTGTGTGTGTATGTGTGTGTGTGTGAAAATACCCTTGCTAATTATTACCATGCTTGTGTAATATGCAATTTGTCACAGGAAAATTGTCATGGTGGTGATGTTGAAGAGAAAATATAACCTTCATTGCAATGGGGGGGGGGAAAAAGATAAGAGTTATTTTCAATACAATGCAAAGTCTGCGTCCGCCAGTGAAACATTCACCAAAGCTGACCCTCGTTTGCAATCGTTATCTTCTCACGTTTACTTGACATCAGTTCCAATCATTCTTCACGTGAAATATCTAAAAGATAAAAAAAGAAACACCCACGCACGCCACACACACACACACACACACACACACACACACACACACACACACACACACTTCAAGTGGAAAGACGTTAAACTGAACGACACACACACACACACACACACACACACACACACACACACACACACACACAACCACACACACACACACACACACACACACACACACACACACACACACACACACACAACACGCTAAATAACTCGTTCATTTACAAACGCACTCACTCACTCATTCACTCTCTATGCACTCACTCACTCATTCACTCTTGACCCCCCATACCCCCTCTCCCCTCTTCGCTTCCCCCTCCCACCCAAAGCGAAAGTTCCAAATGCCTGTCGGAAGACCAGGCCAACCACTACGGCGAGTATTATCGCCAGCATCCCCATCGCCAATTCATCACACGCCACAAGAGGCGAGAAATTGAACATACCGTTGACAGGTTTATCATCATCGCTGGAAAGGTCACTCACGCCGAGAGGTGGCATTTTCCCAGTTGTGTCAACCGGTAACAAATGAGACTGGCCCTGGTTCGCGAACTTGTGGCATGAGGGTCAATATAATTGTTCCATGGTGTTTGTGTGTGTGTGTGTGTGTTTTAGTGTGTGTTTTTTATGTGTGTATGTGTGCGTGCGTGCGTGCGTACGTGTGTGTGTGTGTGTGTGTGTGTGTGTGTGTGTGGATAAATCCAGGAAAGCCAGATGTTGCAGATTCGCTTCATATCATAACTAGTATTGTTGGTTTCGCGTTTTGGTGAGAGACGTGAATGTCAATCTTGTGGTAACTCAGTGCTTTGCTACTATTCGAAGTTGGCGTTGGTCCAGCAATAATGAAAAAATGATAGTTGGGAGGGTGGCGTGGGGGGGTTACCATCCCTCCCTCACGTTCAAGGCATCATAAAGTGTTAATTGTGAAATGGTTGGGCGAATGTCCCGAGCACTTGTTTTGTTACCGTTAGAATACATGCAGGGCGCGTAATTTGGAAGATTTATATCCAAATATAAACGAGAAAACAGCGTATTGTCAAATTATTCATCTACAGTAAATGAATACATCAGAAACACATTGAGTGTATGATGAACCATTATATCAAGTAACTTTTCTAGTCACAAAATAACATAATGATGGTTTTCTGCAGCCCGCATTCTAAACGATTGTTCATTTCGAGACATCTTACTCAATTCTCCCTCTACAAAAAAAAGTCCATAAAACTACTGCACCAAATAATGTCCGTCGTGACGATTTCCAACCAAAGTTCAGTATCTATTTGCTTTTTCAGTGATGAAAGCTTGTTGGTCTTATCTACAATCCAATTGCCCAAACGTATCAAATTGATAAATAAGCAGCAATGACACAGTACTTTGTGCAAGTTCTTTTATCTGGCAGTGCCTGAGTTACGTGACAGCTGGGTCTACCCACACATGCTACATGCATACCTCTCTTCTCCTCATTGCATCGTGTTCGGTCCCTTAAGTAGCATAAGGGGCGAAAACGCATCTTTTATTATCTCTAAAGCGCAAACATTTATAAGTTATTTGTTGCTAACTTTTGATTTCATTGCTTTCATTTTATATTGTTTTGTTGTTGTTTTTTCTAAACTATCTAAATTTCGTTTTCCTTTATTCAAATTAACCGTTTCCTGTCGGTTCGAAAAGTCATTAGTGGTTGTTATCATTCTTTCGTGAAGTTCTGGAAACGAACGCCGCTTAACTCACTCAGTACGGCCAGTCCTCTCTTCTCCTCTACACAGACCCCTCGGATGTCCAGTGGGTGTCTAAATGACCCAACCTTTAGCTTCCGTCGTCAGTATTGTGGTATTCTTTGTCAACATTCACGTCTTCAGTATAAGAGCCTTCCGCCTGCAATATTTTGATGATGGTAATTGGGGTGAAACGCTGTTAACTTCGTCTCTTTCGCCGTTCGTATGGAAAGAGTTAATCTCAAGTGGTGCCACTAAACAAGGTAGGTACTACACTGGGGAATAGTCACTGTCGTTGCTGGCAAGTCTGACGAGTCCCATAGATCTGGAAAAGGAAACTGGAGGCATGACGAAGCATACCAAACAGCTCTCTCCTCATTTCAGAGGGTTCAGTGAAGCTCCCAGTTCCTGTCACTGGAGGGTTTATTTATGCTCCCCTGTTTCCCAACGCTCCTGCTTTCCTTAAAGCATCTTTGCCAAGTCATTTTTAATTTGAAGGAGAAGTTGTTTATCTGTAGGGGAGGGTGGGGTGTTTCTGTCTTTTCTCCACTGCTCTGATGTGTTTTGCGTCTTTGAGAATTCTGTCGACGAATGTGGGCGTTCAGTAGAAATCGTTTCCAAGGAAGTTTTTTTGTTTTTTGTTTTTTTTTAACACAAGAATCCAACAAACAACAAATGCAGTGTTGAATAAGATTGCCAAGTGATTGTAACGTTTTCCTTGTTAACATTCTCTATGTGAGTTCATGTGATACGTTTTATTATTAACGTTGTTTTTTCAATGAAAGTTAACGGGAAAGTTAGCATCCGAGATATATTACTGCAAAATACCTGCTATTTATTCAAATTATATCATGTTGCACGCTGTTTTCTTTTCTCTTTTTTTTTTTAACTGGTAACTTTATAAAGTAAATGAGTCAATTAAACATCATCAAAGAGAAAAAAATGTTATCTAAAAGAGGAAGCAGTTCAAAACAAGGCCGGGTTCCAAACTGAAGCTAATAATTATTTGACGAAATATAAATCAGAACAGCACACAGACGCTGGTACACACAGAGAAGCACACACACACACACACACACACACACACACACACACACACACACACACACACACACACACACACACACACACACACACACACACTGAGAGAGAGAGAGAGAGAGGCGGAGGAGGAGGGGGGATGGAAGGAGACTAAAAGATTAGACAGTGAGAAAGAGGGGGAGGGAGAGAGAGGGGGGAGGGAGAGAGAGAGGGCGGATAGAGGGGGGTGAGGGAGAGAGAGCGGGGAAAGAAAGATAAAGGAGCAAAAGAAAATCAAAACCGATGGGCCATTAAAGCACTCTGGCGCGGTATAATCTGGTTTTAAAAAGGATAAATTATTGGGGCAAGCATCGCGAAAAAAAAAAACTGTTAAGAAATATTAGACACATTTTGTGTTATATTAATTTACAATGACATGGCACTTAGGTCGACAGCAAGCTTCATTGGAACATATCATTTTTCCCCAATCCCACA
>NC_134876.1:84823673-84831173 GCF_041734735.1 Babylonia areolata
AGAGAGAGATAGACAGGGAGAGAGTGAGAGAGACAGAACGAGAGAGAGAGAAATTAAAGGCATAGAATGAGGGGGAGGGCAGAGACAGGCAGATAGACGGATAGACAGAGAAAGAGACAGACAGACAGACAGACTGACAGACAGACAGACAGAGACAGAGAACGAGACAGAGAACGGGAACGAATATGTTTAATGGGGGGAAGTTGAATAAGCATGCATATGCTTTTTTTACATTCAGCCCTCGGGGCTAAAAGAAAAATTAAATCGAAATATGCTAAAAAAAAAATAAATAAATAAATAAATAAATAAAACAAAAAAAAATCACACGGAATTGCTGATGTGCAAAAGTAAGAGAGGGAGGAGGCAGAGTGGGCCACACAGACAGACAGACAGACAGGCAGAGACAGAGAACTCGAGAGGAAGGGAGAGGGAGAAAGAGAGAGGGAGAGGTGAGAGGGAGGGAGGGAGAGAGAGACAGACAGACATATAGACAGAAAAAGACGGAGAACTGAAGAGACTGAGATAGTGAGAAAGAAAGAGGGAGGGAGAGAAAGAGAGGGACAGACAGAGAGAGAAAGAGAGAGGGGAGAGACAGAGGGGAGACAGCGACAGAGGGAAGGTTGGGGTGGGCAGGAAATGGTAACTTGATTCTAGTGGGAGGGAGGGGGTGATGAAGACAGAGAGACAGAAACAAAGACAGAGAGAGGAGGATGGTAGAGGGAGGAAGAGAGCGAGAGAGAAAAAAGAGAGATAGAGAGAGACGTGTAGACAGACGCAGAGAAAGACAAGACTATATTTGAAAGAGACAGACAGGGATACAGAGACAGTGGACCGTCAGAGACGTGTGTGTGTGTGTGGTTCGTCCGTCGGGATCGACGAGGACCATCTAGTCATCCTGGGGGGTGGGTGGGTTGGGCTCTGTGGGTGCGCAGATGACTGGTCAGGCCAATCCGCGCCCGGAAGGTTCTGACGCAGTGTGTACAGGGGATGGTGGCGGCTGTCGGGGACTTGCTGGCACTGCTTTTCCTGGCCTGTCTGCGTTGCTCTGCTGCAGCGATTCTGTTGGCCTCACAGAATTTGGCGCCTTTGTGGACAGCTGAACGCCACTTTGATCTGTCCATTGCATTCAGCTCCCATGTGTTGTGGCTGATGTTGAAGGCCTTCAGAGAAGCTTTCAGAGTGTCTTTGAAGCGCTTCTTTTGGCCTCCATGGGAGCGCTTGCCATGTTGGAGTTCGCCGTACAGCAGTTTCTTGGGGAGCCGGTGGTCTGGCATGCGAACTACATGGCCTGCCCAGCGCAGCTGGGCCTGCATCAAGATGGTGTAGATGCTGGGCCAGTTTGCATGAGTGAGCACCTCTGTGTCAGGGGTCTTCTCTTGCCACTTCATGCCGAGAAGTTTTCTGAGGCTGGTGGTGTGGAAGTGGTTCAGTTTTTTGGCGTGGCGTTTGTAGACCGTCATGATTCACATCCATGTGGTGAGAACTATGGCCTTGTATACTTTGAGCTTCGTCTCCAGGGTGATGCCTCTCATGTTCCAAACGTTCTTATGGAGTCTGCCGAAGGCAGCGCTGGCTGTAGCGAGTCTGGCATTCACCTCATCGTCAATGACAACTGTGCGAGAGAGTGTACTGTCCAGGTATGTTAACTTGTCCACCGCGTTCAGTCGTTGCCCGTTGATGAAGATGTTTGGTTCAACGTAAGGCTTTCCTGGAGCTGGGTGGTGCATCACCTCAGTCTTCTTTGTGCTGATTGTGATACCAAAGTTGTCACAGGCAGCAGATAGCTTGTCGACGCTGTGTTGCATGTCAGCTTCGGAGGCAGCGTTGAGAGCGCAGTCATCAGCAAACAGGAAGTCGTTGACGGTGTCTGTCCTCACCTTGGTTTTTGCTTGAAGCCTCCTGAGGTTGAAGAGTGAGCCGTCTGTACGGTACCTGATGCCAATGCCTACGTCAGCGTCTCTGAAGGCATCTGTCAGCATGGCTGAAAACATGAGACTGAACAGGGTGGGGGCAAGAACACACCCTTGCTTCACTCCGTTGGAAACAGGGAATGGTTCTGAAGTCTCTCCATTGTCTTGGACTCGGGCCAGCATCCCATCGTGTAGTTGCCGTGTGATGGTGATGAACGTTCTGGGACATCCGTACTTCGCCATAGGTGGAGCAAAGGTTGGCGTTCTGTTCCTGACACTTCTCCTGGAGCTGCCTGGCAGCAAACACCACGTCGATAGTCCCGCGTTCTTTCCGGAAGCCACACTGGCTCTCTGGTAGGAGAACTTGCTCAAAGTGCGCTATGAGACCGTTGAGTAGCACTCTGGCCAGAATCTTGCCTGCGACGGACAGCAGAGATGTTCCACGATGGTTGTCACAGGCCTGATGATTTCCTTTGCGCTTCTACAGGTGTATGATGGAAGCGTCTTTGAAGTCCTGTGGAACTGCCTCATGCTGCCAGATGAGCTGGAACAGCTGATGAAGCTTCTCAGTCAGCGCCATACCACCTTCTTTGTAGACCTTGGCTGGAATGGAGTCTGAGCCAGGGGCTTTGCCATTGGATAGCAGACGGATAGCTTTCTGGGTCTCCTCCAAAGTTGGAATGGCATCCAACGACTCACTGACTGGCACCTGGGGGAGTCGGTCGATGGCTTCATTATTGATGGTGGAAGGGCGGTTCAGTACGCTGTCAAAGTGTTCAGCCCATCTCTCAAGGATCCCGTCTTTGTCAATGATTAGGGTGGAACCATCAGCACTGAGGAGTGGAGCAGATCCGGAGGTGGTGGGACCATAGATTTCTTTCAGGCCGTTATAGAAGTTCTTCATGTCGTTCGTGTCTGCAAAGCCCTGGATCTCATCAGCTTTGTTGCTCAACCAGGAATCTTGCATCTGCCGCAGCTTCAGCTGGATGGTGCTGCGTGTGCTCTTCAGTATGTCTTTCTTTGGCTGTGACTTGGGATCTTCAATGTGGGCTCTGTAGGCTTGGCGTTTGTCTTCCAGCAGCTGCTTGATCTCAGTGCAGTTCTCATCAAACCAGTCTTTGTGCTTCCTGGCAGAAGGCCCCAGGCACTCCATGCCAGTGTTGTACACCGTCTCATGCAGTGCACCCCATGCTGCCTCCACATTCTGGTTGTCCAGCACGGTGGACTCAAGGCGTTCCTCCAGGGTGTCAGCAAAGCTCTGCTTGATGTTGCCTAGCTCCAGCTTGTTGACATTCAGGTGTTTGGGTGCTTTCATGTCCTGAGGCCGTCTCTTGGGCTGGATGCGGAGGTTGAGCTTGGAGACGATAAGGCGGTGGTCTGTCCAGCACTCGGCGCCGCACATGGCCCTCGTGACTCGTACGTCCTGCCTGTCCCTCTTCCTGACGATGTCAAAGTCGATGAGATGCCAATGCCCAGAGCGAGGATGCATCCATGACGTCCTGTTACGGGTAGGGAGGCAGAAGACGGTGTTTGTGATAAGAAGGTCGTGCTCGGCACATGTCTGGAGAAGTAGTTGGCCACTGCTGTTACAATTACCAACCCCATGCTTCTCAATCACGCCTTCCCAGGAGGTGCTGTCACAGCCAACTCTCGCATTAAAGTCACCAAGATGATGAGCTTGTCTGCGTTGGGAACAGTGGTGATGACAGCGTTCAGGTCCTCGTAGAACTTGTCCTTGATCTCATCCGGGTTGGTCATGGTGGGCGCGTAAGCGCTGACAATGGTGGTAAACTTCTTCCCGTTGCATAAAGGGAGTTTCATCGTCATCAGGCGATCGTTCACTCCTTTCGGGGGGCCAGCCAGCTTGCCAACGAGGGTTGTCTTCACTGCAAAGCCAACTCCAGCCTCACGTCTCCCCTCAGGTCCGCGACCACTCCAAAAGAAGGTGTAGCCTGCGCCTCGCTCACAGAGTTCGCCTTCTTCTGCCAGTCTGGTCTCACTTAAAGGCAGCGATGTCGATGTTGTACCTAGCTAGTTCACTCGCAATGAGTGCTGTGCGTCTCTGTGGTCTGGCTGAGTCGCCTCTGTCCAGAAGCGTACGCACGTTCCATGTGGCAATGGTCAATGGGGTGCTCCTTGTTTTATTCTTTCTTTCCTTTATGTGTCGACCGCTTGAGTAGGGTCCCCGTCAGCCGCGGTATGCTGACTAGGGTGGTATGGAGCTGGCAATGTTTAGGGCACCTTTTCTAGCCCCTTCCTCATGCCATGGAGGTAAGCAGTGCTGTCCTGAAGAGGGCTGCTCAGTCGCTCTGGGGGCTGCCGATCTCCACCGCTGCTCCAGTCGGTGAAAAACGACCCTATGGCCTGAGCCGCCTGTGTGCAGGTCCGCGGCTACAACTGCCAGTGTACCCACACCTGTCGCTTCGTCGCTCGCCTGTCGCCACAGGGCTTGGGGGAAATGATGGTATGGGATGAAGGATGACTGATGACTTGCGCGATGACTTTGTTTATAGTGAGGAGTTGCACACCATCGACCTCACTCTCTTGTTCGAGACCGTCTGTATCCAGTAGCAAGACGAGGTCAAGACGACTGGAGATGGAAACGGGTGCAGTGGATGACCAGGATGTCCTATGTGCCTCATCCTGCCCTCAGCACTCCACAGTGCTCTGCTGCAACCAACTTTTGAACCATGAAGGTTTCTTCCTGTCAGAGATAACAGACTGACGAAAACAGAAACAGAGACAGAGACAGAGAGGAACAGACAGACAGACAGAGAGTTACACATAACTTTTGACAAAAACTGAAGAGTGCCGCAGACACACAGAGAGACATTCACACACAGCTGGCGTGCACCCAGACATGCACAGCACGTTATAGATTTCAAAAGTTGGTTGACTAATTTGCTTGCTTGCTTGCTTGGTTATGGCTGTTGTTATTCACATTTTTGGTTGGTAGGGAAAAAGATCAAAGAGCCAAAACTCACGGATGCCATCGAAGCGGGTAGCGATGGTGTCCAAAAAGGTATTCTCCGCGGCCATGCGCTTTCCTGGCATCCTGTACATTTGGCTGCTATCCTCCACGCACCACGTAAAATTGGACACACGAACTCACTCACCCACACAGAACAGAAACCAACCTAAAGTCAGCCACTGACACACTGGTGGTATACACTGGAACCAAGTCAGCCAATGCACAATTACCAAAGTCACATGCACTGTCTTCCTGATTAGTTGCTGCTCCTTTGATGCTCATGCCTATAACCCCTGTACATGTTTTTCTTTTGATTCGGAAAGCAGATATGACGAATATGTTCAAGTCGATTACGACGAAGATGCTGATGCTTTCAGTTGTCGCCACAGACAGGACTTAAAGAGGTTTTCATATATTCACTTCATTCATATTCTGTTCAACTGACCTGTGATAACTGACACTGCACAAACCTAAAGTTAAGATGAGCAGGTTTCGTGATGCTCAGTGATGATACAGTGCGATTTTGTTTTGTGAGTTTTTGTTCCGAGGGAAATAGCACATTTGTTCACCAAATGTGTTACTCATATCCATCCAAGGAATGTGTCAACAAAGATATTTTAGCCGATAAAATAAGATACATCTTTCAAAAGGAAAAAGGGTAATTGATAACAAGGAATGCATCTACCAAGGAACAGGAAGCAAGTCTGCTGAAAGTAAGTGGGTCAAATATTTGTAAAAATCCGTTTTGGTCCTTTTGTCATGGGTCCATGTTCCGCATACAACTAAACAATATAACCTTCAAGATTAAAGACTGGATTCTAGTCAAGTGCTGCTGGTACTATACATAGATGGTTCAAACTGTCAAAATGAATGTGATGTATTTCAGTTATCGTATCACTGAACGCGTTTAGTTCAGAATATAGACACATCCCTCAACTCAGAAGTGAAAATCAGAACCGCGAATAGCCAAAATTAGTGTACCACTTTTATTTACACCACAGCCACTTAAAATGCTGATCTTCCAAAAATGTACCCCATGTCTTTCTTCTCACACTGAATCACGTCGGTGAAGTTCCAGTCTCTTGTCAATCATAACAGCGCTACACTCAACAGCCTGTACAGCACGGTCCGCTGTAAGCCACATGTCAGAGTTGGTCTTCGATCCATGGCTTTTTAAGGAAAAGACGACTTAACTTTTCCTTGTCATTGCTGCAACTGTTTTACTCCAGTGGAAAGCTCCAAGCCTTGCAGCAGACCACACCATGCAGTGATCCAGGACTGAGGGACACCGAACACCGCCCTGATCACTCACTTTCCGGAATTGGTATCTGTGAAATGGAACTGTCGCTTGTCTGCGTGCACTGAAACAAGGACGTAGTGCAATGCAGCGCTGTCGCCGCTCTCACCACTGGTGTCAGAACCAGCCCACACCGGAACCACGCTTGTCAAGATCGTCACCGCCACCACAGTCTGGGTCGTGCTCACCATAACTGGAAAAAATCCCCGCACGAAAAAATCCCCTGAAATTTCTAGAATCACTTTTCACACAAAGAAACCTCTTTTTTTTTTATTGATGTTGCTGGTTTTGTTTTCGTCACAGTTGTGGCAGTTTTCCACACAGACTGACATTCATCCAGTACAACGAACCAGACAACTTCGAAATTTCGCCACAGGTGGGCACCAACTAAGGGAAGTTACTCCATTACCAAGGCCCTCCGAGACAGGAGAATAATGTGACGAGGTCTGTTACACAGCTTACATATACGAAGCACACACACACACACAACTGCGCGATGACAGCACAGCCTGACGTGCAGAGAGGGCTTCACTGGAGAAAAAAAAAGTGTCGCGGACAGTTGCTAGATGGTTTTGGCTGCCACGTGAAAACGTGGCAAAAGTTGTTGTTGTGGTCACCGCATGGATGACCTCCTCTCTTCTGCCACACTGAGTTCTACCCGCCCTCCCAAACACACACACAGTCTTGTCACCCAGCGTGCTAAAACAACGGCTCGTGGCGTGATGTGGCTTCCACGTGTGAGTGTGTATGTGCGTGTGTGTGTGTGTGTGTGTGTGAGTGAGTGTGTGTGTGTGCGGCTCAAGTGATGATGGCAAGTCCACCACTTCCACCTCCAGCTTCGCTTGTGATGCCTTGCTCTCGCTGCCCTCCTGTGCGTAGTAGTGCCGGAGTGGTGGTGTGGAGGTGGTGTAGCGGGGTGGGAGGGGGGTGGGGGTGGGGTGAAGGAGAGGGTACGCGTGCGTGCGTGCGTGCGTGTGCGTGCGTGCGCGTGCGCGTGCGTGTGCGTGCGAAGGCCTTGGTGGGTTTAGACAACACGCCAGCTGGCAGTCAGCACGGGCTTCAGTGCTGTCGCTGTCCCGGTAGTTAGTGGTGGTGGTGGTGGTGTGGTGAGTCCATCCCTCTCTCCATCCTCTCCTACCCTCTACCATCTCCCTCCCGCTCCCGGCCCCACCCCCTCCACCCACGCCCCTATTTTTTTCTGCATCACCACTATTATCAATCATCACCCCCCCGGCTTCTCATTCATGCTCCACCTCCACTACCACCACCACCACACCACCTCCACCACCACCACCACCACACCACTACCACTACCACAACCA
>NC_134876.1:84833673-84846173 GCF_041734735.1 Babylonia areolata
GAGCGTGCTTGTTGACAAGTCCTTTAACTTGACTTTGGTTCTTTGGTAATTCATTTCCCAGGTTGATGCCACATCGATACACACTTTTTAACCCAACTGTGTTTTATTCAAATGTTGCGTATCACGAGTGGCTATCAATGAAAAATTCATAACCATCATTACAGTCTGAAAAAAATACCGTTCTTCTGAAGTGTATGTTTTCTACTCTGTCTCGATCTATCTCCATTTCTTCCGGACTCAAGGAAATGTTGCGACAGTGAGATGTATGCGAAGTGGTTAGCACCGCGGACTGACGGCTAGGAAGAAGCGGGTTCGATTCCCAAGGGAGTTTGAGAGGGGTGGGGTGTCGGAGGAGGCGGGGGACGGGGGGAGGGGGCTCCTACCCAAAGTTGTGTATAAATGGGAAGACTGGGACCACACAGTCGAGCATCATCCACTTAACGGATGCGTCTTTGGGCGTGCTGAGTTGAGTTGAGTTCCTGACCGTCACTGCAAGTTTCTGAATCTCTCAGGCCTGGTTAACTCCGGGATATCATTATGAAAAGAAGCGTAGAGTATATCTTTGTGACGTATCCCAGACGTGAAATGGACCTCCATAGCAGCATCACCATCGTTGTCATCACTATCCTGGGGCTCTGTGACCCTTCATGCCCTGCTGTCATGGTAACCTCGGTTCCGATCCCCCTCCACTTCCGTGTTTGGGGTGAGTCCAGCCAAGGTCTTTGGTGTCGACAGATTCTTTGGGGACTGACGTTGTGGCGGTCTCCACTCTATGGGGAATGCTCACTCAGTCTGGCTCCGCAACTAAGCTAGTGTCATCGTCAGCAGCGGCTTAGTAGGTTGTGTCAGACAGGTACTTCTGAACAACACCGAGGTGACACAGCAGCAGTGCAGAGTCGTCTCTGGTGAATGGCCTCCTGGCGACCTAAGATCGATTGTTCCCTGTGGACTGCCGACACTTGCACTGTGACGGACGAGCCCGGATGTGGCTGTGTATGGTGCACTCGGAAAGGGCGGCATGGGAGTAGTGGCACTTAAACGGCGCAGGTGATGGGACAGCAAAAAAAAATGTTTTTTTTAATGAAAAAGAGATGTATCAGATATAGTCTGTGTATGCGTGCGAGTGTGTGTGTGTGTGTTGTGTTCATTGTATTTGTGAGTAGAGTGTGTGTATGTAGTATTTATTATTTGTGTGTGTGTGTGTGTGTGTGTGTGCGTGTGTGCGTGCGCCTATATCAGCTTTTTTGTGCGCTTGCCCGTCTGTCAACGGGTAATATGTAATCTATAAAAAAAATTATTTAAAAAATGATTGGGTTTCTGTTAATTAGACTAAAATTTCCAAGATTTTAAATTTTGGTGAATATTTTCTATTGACTTAAAAATTGTCAGTTTACTTGAACATGATTAAGGACACATAATCCCCTTGGTTTCAACATTTTTGTCCAACACATCTTACCTGTGTGACTAAACAGTGCACCCTATGAGATTTGAAAGGTCACAGCGCCCCACGTGACCTTTACCAGGGGTCAAGGTCATGGTGGTGAGATGTCATGTATCTACACGTACAACGGTTTCGAAGCAGTCGTTCGGTTCAACTTCGACTCCGACATGGATTAGCAGACCAAAATGTTTATACCTGCAGATCAAGCATTCTGACTAACTTTCGATCCCTGATCGCGCGGTGAGATACGTCTTCCGACGATCATTCACTCAGTTGCTAAACGAACAACGTTTCAGACATTTTGCGTGGAAATTTTTTTTTTTTTTTTTTTTTTGTCACCTTGTTGCATTATTCTTGCCACAGCTCTGTCTGGCAAGCCAACAGATTAGAAATCCTCTGTAACGAGCGTATTTCTTCTTTCGCTGTCACCAGAGGCGATGTCAGCGAACGTCTTGGGAGAGCTGGAAATCGTTCATACGAACGCATTTTTAATCTTCACCCGCCGATGGCTGTGTGAATGGAATGGTTCAGCGTGTTTCTTATTAACCGTGCTCGTGTGATTTCTTGTCTTCAAGTTATTTCTGGAGCGACGTCAGCCAGTAAATCCTCTGAGGCTATTCGAAAATCGATACTAGCGCTGGTGAAATCCTCGTGATATTTGTAAATGTTCATGACGCCCTTCGAAGACTAAAGTACTACGTCAATTGATTTTTTTTTTCTGACAAATGAAATATATTATCTGTACTACCACTGTAGCAGCCGGGTTTACCTATGATTTATAATTGCGCGAACTCACGCACGTACACGCGCGCGCGCGTACACACACACACACACACACACACAAATAATAAATACTACATACACACACTCTACTCACAAATACAATAAACACAACACACACACACACACACACACACACACACACACACACACGCACGCACGCACGCGCACGCGCGCACACACACACACACACACTACTCACTCATATACAATAAATACTACATACGCACGCACACACACACACACACACACACACACACACACATACACGCGCGCGCAAGGAGTCTGGAAGTCAGGACAACCAATGGCTTGGTGCTGTGAGGAAAGTTTTCCTTTTGGTCGTACAGGGCTTGGTAGAAGAAAGAGTATAGTGAAAGCCGTTGCTCTCGGATGGAACAGAAATTCATCGACAACATGTCTGTCCAAGCAGGCATCTCAATGGCTGTCCAAGCAGGCATCTCAATGGCTGTCCAAGCAGGCATCTCAATGACTGTCCAAGCAGGCATCTCAATGGCTGTCCAAGCAGGCATCTCAATGGCTGTCCAAGCAGGCATCTCAATGACTGTCCAAGCAGGCATCTCAATGGCTGTCCAAGCAGACATCTCAATGGCTGTCCAAGCAGGCATCTCAATGGCTGTCCAAGCAGGTATCTCAATGGCTGTCCAAGCAGACATCTCAATGGCTGTTCAAGCAGACATCTCAATGGCTGTTCAAGTAGGCATCTCAATGGCTGTCCAAGCAGGCATCTTATGACTGTCCAAGCAGGCATCTCAATGGCTGTCCAAGCAGTCATCTCAATGGCTGTTCAAGCAGGCATCTCATGACTGTCCAAGCAGGCATCTCAATGGCTGTCCAAGCAGGCATCTCAATGGCTGTCCAAGCAGGCATCTCAATGGCTGTCCAAGCAGGCATCTCATGACTGTCCAAGCAGGCATCTCAATGGCTGTCCAAGCAGGTATCTCAATGGCTGTCCAAGCAGGTATCTCAATGGCTGTCCAAGCAGGCATCTCAATGGCTGTCCAAGCAGACATCTCAATGTATTGTTTTATCTGTCCAACGATTTTGCGATTATTTTTCAGTTTGTTGACGAGTGTCAAGTGTTCCAAAAGTACGTGTGTTAAACACGACGACAATCAAATTTTTTGATTGATTTAACGTTTTGTTGGAGATATATATATATATATATATATGTGTGTGTGTGTGTGTGTGTGTGTGTGTGTGTGTGTGTGTGTGTGAGATCATATAATCTTCCTACATTATCTCAGAGTTTGACATAAGCTTGCAACTGGGCCAACAGCAACAAAAAAAGAGAGAGAGAGAGAGAGCTGTGTGATCAATAGTTTCTTGACTGCAATGGGGACTGATTTTACAACTTCCTTTTTTTTTAACGGCAATGATTCTTAAACTAGAGAGAAAGATTGCGCTGGCTCGGTGTTGCAGCCCTGGGGGATAGTCAGCCTTTGAGGACGATCCCAACGCCGACTGTCATGAAGCCCACTTGGCCAACAGAGTGGGGGATGTACCTAGGGCTCGACAATTTCCACGAAAAATGAAATTCTAGCCTTGTTAGTTGGGACAGCAGTCGCCCCCTCTGTCTTTCTGATGGGCATAGTCGGACACAACTGACTATCATACATAATTCCGATAAGCAGGTCACACCGACTTCATGTCTTCAATCACCGATATGTGTGATGGGACATTAAACAAATTTCCTCCTCCTCCTCCTCCTCCGCACACCGACTTCATGTCTTCAATCACCGATATGTGTGATGGGACATTAAACAAATTTCCTCCTCCTCCTCCTCCTCCGCACACCGACTTCGAAGGTAAATATAGGATTTTTTTTTTTTTTAACAATGCTAACATTTTTCTGGGATGCCATGATGGACATCATTCCAAGGTGAACGTCTCGAAGTGGAGCCGTTCTTGATCTTATTCTTTA
The DNA here is from genome assembly GCF_041734735.1 of Babylonia areolata. Taxonomy (NCBI): domain Eukaryota; kingdom Metazoa; phylum Mollusca; class Gastropoda; order Neogastropoda; family Buccinidae; genus Babylonia; species Babylonia areolata. Next base: position 84,837,837 of record NC_134876.1, read on the forward strand.
CAGCCGAACAGAACGCTCAGGACCAAGGCCAGACACATTTCAGTCACGAAAAACACGATCCACAAAACAAAACAAGATTAAAATCCGCAAAACAAAATAAGATTAAAATGAAAAAGAAAGCCGTTTCAAACCACCCGATACTCTAATTTCCTGGCCGTCAAAAAAGACAAGGTGGCGAAGTCGTCTGAACACTAAGTGGAGAGAAATGTATAAGATGTCCCGGAAACATTCAGATTGAATGAACCGGTAATTTAGTAAGGCAGAAAACGAGAAAGGAAGTAAAAGGGAAAAGGAAGAAGAAGAAGAAGAAGAAGAAAGAGACGACAAAAGAAAAAAGAAGTGAAAGCAGAAACAAGGAAAGCGATAGAAAAGAAAAAAATTACTAACACATACTCTTTTTTTTTAAGACACGGATACTATATGTAACTGCAAGAGCTCCAGGCACGGTTATGGGTGAGGAAAGCCGTTCTCCCCAGCGTTTAATGGTTCCAGTTGAAAACACCTTTTCATTCGATACACACACTTCGAACGTTCCCTCACACTTGAAAGAGCGGTTTCAAAAGACTAATATGACACATCAGCGTGTTTGATGGCCGATTGCTGCTGAGTTTTCACCCCGAGGGTCCCAGAACCTTCGCGGTTCGAATCATGGCAAAACTTGAAGACGGCCAATTTTCTCATCTCCTGGGTCGTCATTATCTGCAGATCTACTTCTGCTTTAATCATCATCCTGCGTGTGTATATAGGCATGCAGAAGATAAGATACACACATTAAGGAGCTCATAATCTTTGTTAGTGGTAGGGAGCTTTTACCGCCAAGCTCGCATTTATGCACAAGCGTGGTAGAGGACCCATGTCACTGAAAGGTGACCATTCATTGGTCTGATATCCATGAACTTACTGCTCTTAATGTTCGGTGGTAAGGATAGGCCATATTTTCTATACATCGCAAGGGGAATCCCCAGTTATTCTTAGCCATTGTCTTTTCTGTGTTTATACCACAAGGGAATTTTGTACTCTAAATTAACTGGCGGTGAAAGGGTTAAATTTGGAACCTGCTTTCATCTACCCCAGAAAAAGGAGAATGGTTGCCCTGTCGTTCAGTGATTTGATTTTTTTGTTGTTGTTGTTGTTTGGGTTTTTTTGTTGGTTTTTTTTTGCAATCTTACTTTATTATATTCCTTGTTTTCTGCGGCTGGAGCGTGTGCAGTGCCAGTTGGAAAATGTTTGACTTTATATGTCCGTTGGTTTTTATGGTGGAGGGTGAAGGGGGAGGGGGTGCGGGGGGGGTACCGTTTTGGTGTGTTCTGTTGTTGTTGTTGTTTTCTTGTTTTTTTTGTTCTTTAGTCTGCAGTAATAATGAACTAAACTAGGGATGGACATTTTGTTTATTTCAATAGTAATGACGTGACTTATGGCTTGAAAGTGACGGAAAATGTTTGTCGTTATAATTCTGCTATTAGTCATAAGTCAATAACAAAAGATAAGATAAATTGCAGCGACTATTTTCTTACCTACAACAAAACGCTGGAGAAGACGTAAGGTGCTTTTGTGCAACAAAGCATTGTAATATATATATATATATATATATATATATATATATATATATATATATATATATATATATATATATATATATATATATATGTGTGTGTGTGTGTGTGTGTGTGTGTGTGTGTGTACATATATATATATATATATATATATATATATATGTGTGTGTGTGTGTGTGTGTGTGTGTGTGTGTGTTTTAGTTTTGCTTTGTTTCTATGTTTGTTCCTTCTTCCCTTTTTTTTCATCTTTGCTATTGTTAGTGTTTGCAATGTATCGTCAGCTGAATGTGGTTTTTGTTCTTCAAATTATGTAATAATTGAATTTGTTTTACGTTGTTGTTGTTGTTTTTGTTTTTGTCTTTTTGGGGTTTTTTTTCTTTTTGTTTGTTTTTTTTAGAATAGCCATACTGGACAGAAAAGTTTAGTGCAAGTGACGGTATGTAAAAAGAAGAAGAAATAGAAGAAAATGTGACAAAATCTTCGAGGTGGACAAAAAGACGTCTTGTGCGTTTGTTTTGGGTTTTTTGTTGTTTTTTTTCGTTTGATTTGGTTCGTTTTGTTTTGTTTTGTTTTGTTTGAAAAATGTTAAGCGCGTTGGGTTACGCTGCTGGTCAGGCATCTGCTTGGCAGATGTGGTGTAGCGTTTACTGGATTTGTCCGAACGCAGTGACGCCTCCTTGAGCTACTGAAACTTGAAAAATGTGAGCTGTTTCAATCAAGATCATGGATCTGTTAGGATACAGAAGCAACGAGGACTCGAAAGAGGTATTGACTGAAAGCTTATCATCGGATGAGGGAGTCCCTGTGAGAAAACCAAGGAACAAAGAACAGAGAGAACGTTGAACTTCAACGTTGCTGGCCTGAGCTGCTGAAAGCCTTCTGATCGATTGTACAGAGTTCGTTCTATACTCTGCCGCAGGCGGAGAGGGGGCCATATGGGGTGAGAGGGTGGTGTGGGGGTGGGGGGATGTGCTGATCTCTCTCTCTCTCTCTCTCTCTCTCTCTCTCTCTCTCTCTAGCTAGTGAAAATTCTGAAACAATCTGGAAACTGTCGATGCATATCTATAAAGCACTAACTTTGAGGAAAAAATGCCTGAATGATATGTAAATGAACACATATTGCATGCTACATTTTACTGTGACTCCTGTTGTTATGGGCCAGAGGCCTGACAATTAAAACATTTTTTTTACTTTCACTTTGACTCTCTCTCTCTCTCTCTCTCTCTCTCTCTCTCTCTCTCTCTCTCTCTCTCCATCAGACTCCGTCTGTGTGTGTGTGTGTGTGTGTGTGTGTGTGTGTGTGTGTGTGTGTGTGTGTGTGTGAGCGTGTGTGTGTGTGAGCGTGTGTGTATGTAAGAGTGAGTGAGTGAGTTTGTGTGTGTGTGGAGGGGCGCGCGCGCGCGCGCGCGCGCGTGTGTGTGTGTGTGTTGTGTGTGTGTGTGTGTGTGTGTGTGTGTGTTAGCGTGTGTGTATGTAAGAGTGAGTGTGTGTGTGTGTGTGTTTGTGTGTAAGAGTGAATGAATTTGTGTGCGTGGTGGGGGGGGACGTGTGTATGTGTGTGTGTGTGTGTGTGTGTGTGTGTGTGTGTGTGTGTGTGTGTGTGTGTGTGTGTGTGTGTGTGTGTGTGTGTGTGTGTGTGTGTTTAAAAAAAACAAAAAGGAAAGCGTCACAGCACGAACACACCAGCCACTACAAAATCCGCAAACGACATGGATAGGGAAAACGACGGTAACATTAATTCGCAGCGCGATCGGTCCTTCCTTCCTTCCTTCCTTCCTTCCTTCCTGGTGGCCTGCTTTGATGACAGTACAGGAGGTCAATGCTCAATGCAGTGGACAGGAAATTAAAAGTTGCTCACGGTGTTGGCATGATTAATCTCCGTATTGGTCCAGCATCATCATGCTGATGAGGTATTAACGCATTATATCTTTCTTTTTTCTTTTTTTCTTTTTTGCAAAAGAGTTGGACATGTCCGCATCGTTGGTTTTGTAGGCACCAGGCTGGACGATGTTTGGGAACGAAACCGATATTTACGGCGCGTCTCTTTGCCTCTGAGTCTGAGACAGGTGCGTTTTCATTGTCTGTTTGCTGTGGTGAGAGCTTTGAAATGAAAACAGGCTCAAATCTTTTTTGCTGCTTTCCCGAGGTCGTTGGCAATAATAAGGAATCACAATCTGTCACTCTGGTGGCCGGTTTGGTGGTAGCGTAGTGTAGTGTAGTGTAGTTTGTTACTATTTTGTCACAACAGGTTTCTCTGTGTGAATTTCGGGCTACCATAATGTACCCCCACCCTGTTGTTGTTGTTTTTCTTTTTTGCCTACAAGTGTATTTGTTTCACAATGGATGTGGATTTTTCAAACAGAATTTTGTCACGAAGAAACTTTTTATTGCCGTAAGTTGTTTTACGTGCGCAAAGTGCATGTCACTTGCACTGAACTTCACACGCTAACAGAGTGCGGGACTAACGACAGAGAATAAGTAAACAGAACCCAGAAACCACACACACACACACACACACACACACACACACACACACACACACACACACACACACACGCACACACACTACCACCACCATCAAACATTCAAGATGGGGCGAGTAATGAGATGACTTAACCCTACATTGGTTGCACGACCCTCTCCGTCCTCGGGCCTCCCGACCTCATCACATACAGACATGCACGAAGAAAGGTGGCAGAAGGGTTAAGACGTTCGTCTGCTAATACAGAGTCCGTGAGGGTCTGTGGGTTGGAATCCTGCGCTCGCCCTTTCTCCCAAGTTTGACTGGAAACTCAAACTCACCGTCTTGTCAATCGGATGAGACGACAAACCGAGGTTGAAGCACACACTTTACGCGCTGAAAAAGAACAAGGAGAATGTTGTCCTCTGGCAAAATTATGTGTAAGAAATCTACTTTTATAGGTACACAAATTAACATACATGTACTTAAGGCCTGACTAAGCATGTTGAGTTATTGCTTCTGGTCCGGCATCTGCCCAGCAGATGTGGTGAAGCGATTCGAATGCAGTCACGCCTCCTTAAGGAACTGAAGCTGAAACTTGCCCAGTTCCGTTGAGCCTTGAACTTCCTGGAGGAGTGTATGGGGTAACAGAGCCATCATGCCGTGTGCGGAACAAGTTGTGTGGGCACCATGCCATGTCATAAACCCCGCCTGTTCCTTGATGTGCAGCTGCGAAACTTTTTAGCACGGCGTCTGTCTAGACTATATATAGAAGGGGTTGGGGGGGCGGGGGGGGTTGTTGGTTCTTTTTTGTTCTTTTTTCTTTTCTTTTTTTTTTCGCACTCGCCTCTCCTACTTTATTTTGAACCGCAAGATCTTGATTTAGTTGATATGCAGCTATTTGTTCCTGCTATACAGCTATTTGTTTGTGATAAGTGTCTCTTCTCCCTTAACTCTGCCAGAGAAAAGTCGGGTGCAATAGCCGAATGGTTAAAGCGCTGGACTTTCAATCTGAGGGTCCCTGGGTTCGAATCTCGGTGCACCTGGTGGGTAAAGGGTGGAGATTTTTCCGATTTCCCAGGTCAATATATGTGCAGACCTGCTAGTGCCTGAACTCCCTTCGTGTGTATGCGCACGCAGAAGATCAAATACGCACGTTAAAGATCCTGTAATCCATGTCAGCGTTCGATGGGTTATGGAAACAAGAATATACCCAGCATGCACACCCCCGAAAACGGAGTATGGCTGCCTACATGGCGGGGTAAATAAAAAAAACAAACAAATGGTCATACACGTAAAATGTTACATGTCTGTCTGAGTGTGTATGTGTGTGCGTCTGAAATCTGATTGAATGACACAGGAAACGAATGATGAGCGCCCAGTGGCAGCCGTCAGTCGGCTCTACCCAGGTAGGCAGCCTGTGGTGCCAATGTCCCCGTGTATGTAAAGCGCTTAGAGCTTGGTCTCTGACCGAGGATAGGCGCTATAGAAGTATCCACATAAATCAATCAAAAGTCTTTGGGGCGCCGCACAGAAAGAAGAAAAAAAACTGTTCTCAGATTCCCCCAGGTCTGTCGGTTGGGCGTGAAAGACTGGGTCTCTGCAAATGGTTTTGTGGTGTGTGTCTATTTGTTAGTGATGTGCAGCTATTTTGCTCACTAAAGTTGCTTCGTGAACACAGTGTATCACACTTGCTTCTTCTGATGTCTGAGTTTATGTTGATAGGATTTTACACTCGGAATTCGCTCGAGGAATCTGTAAAAGCGATTTTATTATGTTTTAACTCCTTTTTGACAAACGTTTAAAAAACTCCATCCCGGTTACATTTTAAGGTAAATGGCAAGACAATGTTTCAGATTTAAAAAAAAATACACATTGACACACAAGACATTGTTTTAATAATAATAATAATAATAATAATAAATATATACATATATTAAAAAGGTGACGCAGTTTGATATGAGTGATAATACCGGAACATCTACATAATATGGTGCGTTGTGAGGGAGGGGAGGGGGAGGGGCGGTGGCAGGTGGAGTAGGGGTGTGTGTGTGTGGAGGGGGCGGGGGCCGGCGGGGCGGCGGGGGGTTGGGGGGGGAGTGAGGCGCTGTTGGTAGGGGGTGTGGAGGGTGTGGGGGGGCGTGGGGGGGTAGGTGGGAAGGAGTGACGCGCTAAAACTTAGTGTCGCTCACGCCTTCTCTGAACTTTGTGTAACTTCCCCCCCTTGGTCTCCCTTGGGTCCTTGGGGTTTTTTTCCCCTCCCGGTGTGCTGCTGGGGCACCTTCTGCTAGCAGTATCTGCCTCCACAACTCATCTTTCTTTTCTTTCTTTCTTTCTCTTTTTCTTCTTTCCTTTCTTTCTTCCTTCCTTTCTTTCTGTTTTTCCTCGTTCCTTTCTTTCTTTCTGTTTTTCTTTCTTCCTTTCTTCCTTTCTTTCTTTCTGTTTTTCTTTCTTCCTTTCTTTCTTTCTCTTTTTCTTCTTTCCTTTCTTTCTTCCTTTCTTTCTTTATGTCTTTCTTCCTTTCTTTCTTTACTTTCTTTCTTTCTGTTTTTCTTCCTTCCTTTCTTTCTTTCTGTTTTTCTTCCTTCCTTTCTTTCTTTATGTCTTTCTTCCTTTCTTTCTATTCTTTCTTTCTTTCTGTTTTTCATCCTTCCTTTCCTCCTTTCTTTCTTTCTGTTTTTCATCATTTCTTTCTTTCTTTCTGTTTTTTCTTCCTTCCTTTCTTTCTTTCTGTCTTTCTTCCTTTCTTTTCTTTCTTTCTTTGTTTTTCTTCCTTTCTTTCTTTTCTTTCTTTCTTTCTTTCTGTTTTTCTTCCTTCCTTCCTTTCTTTTTTTATTTCTTTCTGTTTTTCTTCCTTTCTCTCTTTACTTCTTTCTGTTTTTCTTCGTTTCTTTCTTTATTTCTTTCTTTCTTTTTTCTTTCTTTCTTTTTGTTTTTCTTCCTTTCTTTCTTTTCTTTCTTTCTGTCTTTACTTTCTTTCTTTCTTCCACCGACATGCAGCAAGTAGTACAGTCGCCAAGTGGTCAGTGGAGTGTTGCAGGTTTTCTGTTGGAAAGTGTCAGCAGTGGTTCGAATTCTGACAACTGGCAGTGCTTGACAAGTTCAAGGTGATTAGAATAAAGGAAAGAAAGGATGGGCAGAAGAAAGAAAGAGAGAAGATATGAAGAAATGGTAGAAGAAAAAAAACAGAAGGGGAAAAAAAAGAGAAAGAAATACTGGACTTTCCAGATCACATCATTACTTCGTGAGTGTAGGCACGAGGACATTCAACTTGATCACACACACACACACACACACACACACACACACACACACACACACACACACACACACACACACACACACACACACACACACACACACACACACACACACACACACACACACACACACACACACACACACACACATACAAGATCACAACAAGATCACAAGATAATTTATTGTCCTTAAAAGGAGATGCTTGGTGTGGTGGCACACAGTTAAATCCTGTATAGTACAAATATAGACATACATAAGCCATTCAGCTGATTTGCATACGCTCAGAAGCACACAATCTCAGCTGCATCAAAATATCCATGCGCCTGCTATCAGTCTCCATTTCACACTCGTTATATAAAACAAATTTACTAAAAATATGTAAAACGACCTTCAAATATAAACAAGTAGGTTACAATGATAAATAAGCGCGTAGATCAAGGAGAGTTTATAACATAAATGAATAATTAAACTGAATACATACATACATACATACATACATACATACATACATACATACATATACATAAATACATACTTTGTCTGGCGGGTTTGGAGACGCGAATACATTCAGCGTACGCCATCGCCATACCACCTACTCCCTATATCCCCCACCCCACTCCCTCCACACCACACACCCCAAAATAAATATATAAACAAAATAAATAGATAAATGAGTAAATAAATACGAAATGCGACATGTCTAAAACTAACGATAATGTCCAAACGTTGCAAAAAAAAGTTAACACATGGAAAATGAGTGCACACGTAGGTGTTGCTTTCCACGAGTTTACTGACAAACAACACAGCGGCCCCGGTTAATCCTGTTTTCTGTTTTCATTGACGATTACAACATCATCATCATCAATGGTTCCAACGCCGTTTGTAATCCAGGGAACAGTTTGGTCAAAACACGTTGGATGGACACACAGGATATGTGGGAGGGTGTCTAACAAATTAGTGTGATCGTTTGCCTGTGGAGCACTGATAATCAGCTGACAGCTTGTTTATGGAGTAATTACGTACCCATGTGCGTGGATGTCATTTGCGACGTATGCCCATGCC
>NC_134876.1:84851173-84856173 GCF_041734735.1 Babylonia areolata
AGAAGAAGCAGCAACGTGGAAAAGTAAAATACAGGAAAATGTATTCACGGGCAGGCTCGTCATCGGGTGAGGGAGGAGGGAGGAGGAGGGCTTCTGGTGCGAGGAAACAAAGGAACAAAGCACATGGAGAACGTTGAACTGTGTGTATGCTGGCCTGCCCCTGCCTTTAATCGATTGGCCAGGGTTCCTGCATAGTCTGCCTGCCACATTGGAGAAAGGAAGGGTCGGAGTGGGGGTGGTGGTGGTGGTGGTGGGGGTAGGGGCGGGTGGGGGGCTAGAGGGGGGGGGGTGTGAGGGTGTGGTGTATTTTTTCTACTTTTTTTTTTATCTTCTACTCTTCCCTCCCTGTGTGTGTGTGTGTGTGTGTGTGTGTGTGTGTGTGTGTGTGTCTTTGTTTCTCTGTGTGAGTGTGTGTGTGTGTGTGTGCGTGCCTGCGTGCGTGTGTATGTGTCTGTCTCTATGTGTCTCTATGTGTCTGAATGAGTGTGTGTGTGTGTGTGTGTGTGTGTGTGTGTGTGAGTGTTTGCGTGAGCGTGTGTGCATGTGCACATGTGTGCGTGTGCATATGTGTGTATGTGTGCGTACGTGTATGTTTGCGTGCGTGTGTGTGTGTGCGCGCGCGTATGTGTGTGTGTATGTGTACGCGCGCACTTGTGTGTATGTATGTATGTGGTGTGTGTGTGTGTGTGTGTGTGTGTGTGTGTGTGTGTTTAAAAACGTATCATAAGAACAACTATCGCGGAAAGGCCGTGCACTATTAAGACCGCGGACAGCATCAATGGGGGAAAAAAAAAAAACCATGGTAACATCCTCATCATCTTTCTCCTCGAGGTCTAACTTGATGGACTTGCCAGGCTTCGAAAAACGCGGAGAGAGACACCCGAAGATCCGATGATCTGCTTAAAAAAAAAAGTCATGGTAGCTGCACGTTCAGTATCACTGTTCATAAGGTGTGAAATGACTTCGTCACACCTCTGAACTCACCTCGTCACCTCTGCCTACCCCCACCCCCACCTCCCACCTCACCTGTCTTCCCCTCTCCTCGCCTCGCCCCTAAAACCTTCCCACCTCTTATCTCCCTCTTTCCTAGTCTTCCGTTTTTTGTTGTTGTTGTTTTTGTATGTTTGTTGTTGTTGCTGTTGTTGTTGTTTTTGGTTTTTTTGCCTGGCTTTCCACTTGCATGTATTAAAGAATTTCTCTTTCCTTTCTTCTCTCTGAGTTAGAGCTGTGCATGCATGTGAATGATGACTGGTGTGCATGCGCTAAGATAAGATAAGAATAACTTTATCTCCAACTGGAGAAATTTGGTCAGGTGCATTATCACAACATACACAAGTAAACAACATGGGGACCATAACTGTAAAAGGCAACAACAGCTTTTACGAATATTACGAAGATACAAATGTAATATATATATATATATATATATATATATATATATATATATATATATATATATATATATATATATATATCACATACACCGTTTCATACATACAGCCACACACTGCAGGTAATAACTAGTATTCTTAATGAAAAAACAGAAAGAATTAAGAAACATTATTTGAATATAATTATAAACATAGCCTACTATGATTTCTCTCCTGTGCACAAGATACAGCCCTGTATAAATACTATATCGTCATTATTATAATCAATTTTATCATTATTATCATTTGTAATAGAATGTAGTAGTTGTAGTAGTAGTAGTAGTAGTAGTAGTAACAGTACTTTGCGGCGAACGGAAGCAACAAAATTTGTATTTATTTTTCATGATACATTTATCAAAAATAACGGGGCATTAACAGCTGAAACTGAATTCGAAGGATATACATACCGTTATGCCAGTAAAAGAAGCGTGCATGCATTATGCGTTTGTTTGTGATCAGAGTTGAGCAGAAAATATGGTTTTGATGGAGCTGGATTTCATTTTAACAGCATGGACATTGTTCTGTTTTTTTCATCACAGAAGGCTTGGGTCTTGGTAAGTACGCGAGCGTACACACGCGCGCACACTCACACACACACACACACACACACACACACACACACACATACACACACGCACGCACGCACGCACGCACGCACACGCACACACTTATTCACTTACAACACCGATGCTCAAAGAAACGAGGCAGACAGAAATAGACATAGACACATGAATAGAAACACACGCATCAAAAGAAAGACACAATCATAGTGTTGAGGCAAGATCAAAGTGTTGAGGTAAGATCGGAACAGTAGCGTATTAAAGCCCCAAATATAGTTCTGTCTCTCAAACATGTCACATCCCTACCACATTTATCGCAAAGAGCGGCATATTTTGGTGTGGGCGACAATTTTTGGCCGAAAAGTTACAAGAATGGCCGATATCTTCAACAAAGGTGGTTTGTTTTTTTTCTCTTATCCTCACACCAAAAATAAACATGAATCCCTTCTTCCTGCCTGTCCCCCACCATATATATAAGTGTGTGTGTGTGTTGTGTGTGTGTGTGTGTGTGTGTGTGTGTGTGTGTGTGTGTGTGTGTGTGTGTGTTGTGTGTGTGTGTGTGTGTGTGTGTTGTGTGTGTGTGTGTGTGTGTGTGTGTTGTGTGTGTGTGCGTGTGTGTGTGTGTGTGCGTGCGTGTGTGTGTGTGTGTTTGTGTGTGTGTGTGTTGTGTGTGTGTGTGTTGTGTGTGTGTGTGTGTGTGTGTTGTGTGTGTGTGGTGTGTGTGTGTGTTGTGTGTGTGTGTGTGTGTGTGTGTGGTGTGTGTGTGTGTGTGTGTGTGTGTGTGTGTTGTGTGTGTGTGTGTGTGTGTGTGTGTGTGTGTGTGTGTCAGAGTGGATTTCTTCTATAAAATTTCGCCAGAGGACAACACTTACATTGCCAATTGACTAGACGCTCAGTTTGATTTTCCAGTCCAACTTAGGAGAGACGGTGAGCCCGGTATTCGAACACAGACCCTCAGGGACACTGCATTGGCAGATAAGCGATTTAACCACGCTGCCACATTCCTCCTTCCTATTTACCCCACAGATAAAGGTATGGTCAGACCTTATTTCCTCTTGAGCATACACACACATCGTCGAAAATCACAGTTGAAGTCAAGTCAAGATTTTATTTCATGATGGTAAATTGAATAAGAAGCAACAATTGCTTTTTTACATCAAGCCATCAATTAAAATAATAATAATAATAATAATAATAATAATAATAATAATAATAATAAAAATTAAAGAGAGGGGAAAAGAAAGAAAAAAAATGAAGAAAAAAATAGGGGAGAGGGAGAGAGAGAGAGAGAGAGAGAGAAGAAACAAGCAGATGAAGAGCAACAACAACAACAAAATGCATATATATATATATATATATATATATATATATATATACAAGAATATTGTGATAAAGAAATACAAAATTGCATTTCCATTTCACATACACACACACACACACACACACACACACACACACACACACACACACACACCACTGAATACAAATTCTCGGACACAATTACACCATGCACACCCCCATCCACATGCACATGTTCCCCCATTTAGTGCAAAATCCTTGCCAACACAAGCATATACAAAAAAATGTTCACATTTGTGAACATACGTTGATTAATTTATTCATGACCAGCTAACACGGAAGGAAAATGAATCAAGACAAGATTTCTATACCATGAATAAACTCTTGTCAAAAAGAACGTGGATGTTTATAGCACGGTAGTCTGGTGCACAAGGCGTAGGCGAAACGAACTCGCCTTTTGTGGGCGGAAGACGCGAAGGCGAAACGAGGCACACTGGCTAATGAGCTGACATCCAGTGAGCTGTCAAGGCCATCACAGACCCAGTCGTCAGGCTGTTTGGGAGCAGGAGGGAGAGAGGGGGACGGGGGGTGCGGGGGCGGGGGGGGTGTGGGGGGGGGGGAAGAACGCAGAGGTGGTAGAGGTGGGTTAAATCAGCAAGGACTTAATGGCTGGCTGAGCGCTGGAGTGGATCTGGCGGGCACAGTAACCAGGGCTCTATGACCTTAGTGCTGGGCACGTCGGTCACCAGGCTGCCCTTCACTGTTAGTGTTGCTTGTATCTGTGAAACTGCATGTTTTGGTGCATATCTGTTATGCATGTGTGGGTGTATGTGTGAATGTGTGTCTTCATCTTTTACATTTATTTGCTTATTTATCACCATTGTTGTCTTATTCATTTATTTATTTATTTTTATTATTATCATTTTATTATTATTATTACTACCCTTTTCTATATTATAATTATTATTTATTTATTTATGTAAGCTTATCTATTATTTATTCCCCCGTTTTTGTTTTTGTTTTCTCAAGACCTGACTAAGCGCGTTGGGTTACGCTGCTGGTCAGGCATCTGCTTGGCAGATGTGGTGTAGCGTATATGGTTTTGTCCGAACGCAGTGACGCCTCCTTGAGCTACTGAAACTGAAACTGCTTGAGGGCTGTGACCTTGCTGTAGGGCTGAGCTACTTAATTAATCTATTCCAGGTACGAGTTATCTCGTAACATAACTACTTCACCTATTATTCTCGTACCGACACACTATTCTGATTTCGTTTATTCTTGCTTGGTACAGTTGGTATTCTAAACTGAGCCGTTTACGGATTCCGGAAGCATGAAAACGAAGCTTTGTTCGAACGATTAAATCAACAATTCTCCATCGATTTTCCCAGTTTTAGTGAACAACCCTACTTTTTTGACTCACTTGTGTAAACAAAGTGAGTCTATGTTTTAACCCGGCGTTCGGTTGTCTGTGTGTGTGTGTGTGTGTGTGTGTGTGTGTGTGTGTCCATGGTAAACTTTAACATTGACATTTTCTCTGCAAATACTTTGTCAGTTGACACCAAATTAGGCATAAAAATAGGAAAAATTCAGTTCTTTCCAGTCATCTTGTTTAAAACAATATTGCACCTCTCATTCATATACAAACATACATGCATACACAAACACACTACAATCACACGCACGCACACACACACACACACACACGCGCGCG
>NC_134876.1:84866173-84873673 GCF_041734735.1 Babylonia areolata
AGTCTCCCAGCACTGTCACACACTTTTCCCATCTGTGCACAAGCTTCCGTATTCCCTCAGCGTAAAAATCTTTGGACTGATGTCTCAGCCAGTCGCTCACAACACTTTTGACTTCATCGTCACTTTCAAACTTCGTGCCTCTCGTGAACGCTTTCAAGGGACCAAACAGGTGAAAGTCTGAAGGGGCAAGGTCTGGGCTGTAAGGGGGATGAGGGAGCAGTTCCCAGCCCAGCTCGTTGATGGTCTGCACCGTTCGGGCTGCTGTGTGAGGCCTTGCATCTTTGGCACCCACCGGCATCTGACCTTCGAGTAGCCAAGGTCATCATGGACAATTTTGTGTGCTGTCCCAACGGATAAGCTCAAAGTCCTTGCAATGTCATCCACTGTCACCCTTCTGTCAGACTGAATGAGGTCATTGACTGATTCGATCACCTCAGGAGACCTCACTTCTGTAGGCCTTCCAGGCCTGTCTTCATCCTCAACACTGCTCCGTCCTTCTTTAAACAATTTAGCCCACTTGTAGACATTTTTTCGGCTGAAACATGTGGCACCATACACAGTTGACATTCTCCTATGAATTTCAACTGGTTTGCACCCTTCAGCAACCAAAAACTTGATAACTGACCGCTGTTCAATCCTGGAGCATGCTTCTTGGTCGGCCATCTTTGTTAATCGCCAAAACTCTCAAAGTTTTTTTTAATCTGCAAAACAAATTAAATCCATGTGAAAAAGAAGTAAAACAACAACAACAACAACAAAAAAGAAAAAAAAAGTAAGCTTCTATCTGTATTAGAAGTCCTTATACCGAAAAATTCACCTTATTTATTGAATGACCCTCGTATAAATATTATGTAAATATTATAAAAAAATAGTTTGCTATTTACTTATATGATGCTTTTACGTTTCGCAGTGTATTATGTCGTTAATTATTAGTAGTTGTGCATTATCCAATTGGTGGATTATCATTTGCAGTTTATCATTTACTGTTGCAATTTGTAACATTTTGATTTTGAATGTTGATTCACTGTACCCCCTTCATGAGGGGCCATGGCCTTTATTGAATAAACTATCCGTATTCGTATCTCTGTCTCTGTCTGTCTCTGTCTGTCTCTCTCTGTCTCTCTCTCTCTCTCTCTCTGTCTCTGTCTCTGTCTCTCTCTCTCTCTCTCTCTCTCTCTCTCTCTCTCTCTCTCTCTCTCTCTCTCTTTCCGTGTACTGTAGGTGTGAGACCCCGTCTCTCTGCCAGCTGTGTGGTCAGTGTGTGTCAGTGTCAGTGTCGTGTCAATCTCTCTCTCTCTCTCTTTCTCTGTCTCTGTCTCTGTGTGTGTGTGTGTGTGTGTGTGTCTCTTTCTCTGTCTCTGTCTCTCTCTCTCTCTCTGTCTGTCTGTCTGTCTGTCTCTGTCTCTGTCTCTGTCTCTCTGTCTCTCTCTCTCTCTCTCTCTCTCTCTCTCTCTCTCTCTCTCTCTCAGAGGTGCGTGTGTGTGTGTGTGTGTGTGGAATGGGGTTGGAGGGGGGCAGGCTGTGGGTCTGGGTCTGGGTCTGGGCCTATGTGTCTGTCTGCGTGTGTGTATAGATATATATATATATATAATTATAATGCAAACCCGGAGTGTCTTGTTAAAATATTTTCTTGTGTTGGCCTTTGTTCCGTTGGAAAGTGAGTGAGTGCGATAGTGGATGATCGATAATGTCACCACGGTGCAAAAAGTACATACAGGTAGGCTTTGTGCGTCAGGTCATCCCACTGAATATCGTCTCTGTCGTGTTCACTGAAAACAGTCACTGTTCAATGTGCCTCTCTAAGGAAGAGAAAATAAAAAAGGATTTCTTGAATTCGTAGGGTTGTAGGAAGGTTTTATAAGGAAAGTGACCATGTAGACAAACACACACACACACACACACACACACACACACACACACACACACACACACACACACACAACGCGAACACGCGCGCGCGCGCATTCACGCTCGCGCACACCTTCGAACAAATTCACACATGCGCGCACACACACACACACACACACACACACGAACGCATGCACACACATACACATACACACACGCTCGCACTTGCGCACGCACTCACGCGTGCACTCATGCACACACATGAATCGCGCATGAAAGCATATTCGCAGATATACCCTCTCTCTCTCTCTCTCTCTCTCTCTCTCACACACACACACACACACACACACACACACACACACACACACACACACACACACACACACACACACACAAACAGAGAGAGAGAGAGAGAAGCACAAACAAAACAAAAGGAAATACACACGCACGCACGCAACGTGTGCACGCATTCTCTTCAACAATCCCGACACCACCATTGTCCGAGAAATCCTATTAAAAAAAATTCTTTGACGGAAGAAATAGAAATGATCTTTTCCCGGGAGAAGCCCTGCTTAACTCAAACTGCCTGTTCCATTACTTATTCCAGCCATCGATTTCTCCATCTTCGCCCCATTCAAGATATTCAGTCTTCGCCGGAGTCTATTGTACTTTTGTCTTTTGCACCACAGGAGGAGTTCTATTCTGCTGGCTGGCCCTGTCGCTGTCTCCAGCTCCTTGTGTGTGTGTGTGTGTGTCTGTGTGTGGGGGGGAGGTGGGTGGAGGTGAGGGGAGGGATTGGAGGGGGGAAAGAGAGAGAGAAGGAAAATCTCTGACCAGCGGGTTGGGTTTATGCGAAAGTCCGGCATCTGCTCCTTGTATTTCTATAGTTTCAGTTTCAGTTTCACTTTCTCAAGGAGGCGTCACTGCGTTCGGACAAATCCATACACGCTACACCACATCTGTTGAGCAGATGCCTGACCAGCAGCATAACCCAACGCGCTTAGTCAGGCCTTGAGTGCATGCTTACATATTTGTGTACCTATGAAAGTGGATTTCATTTTACGTAATTTCGCCAGAGGACAACACTCTCGTTGCCATGGGTTCTTTTTCAGTGCGCCAAGTGCGTGCTGCACACGGGACCTCGGTTTATCGTCTCATCCGAAAGACTAGACGCTCAGTTTGATTTTCCAGTCAAACTTCGGAGAAAGGGCGAGAGCGGGATTCGAACCCACACCCTCACGGACTCTCTGTATTGGCAGCTGAGCGTCTTAACCATTCTGCCACCTTCCTCCATATTTCTATAGCAGATGTGGAACAACGTGTATATTATTACGGATAGGCCCTGACCTGACCATTGGGTTTGTGTGAATGAATGCCAGGCATCTGTCCCTGTTTTTGCTTTTGTGTTGTTGTTTGTTGTTTTTTAATCTGGTGTTAGTGTATGGATCAATCAATCAATCCTGGCAAGCGCGTTTGGTTTGCGCATTATTAATATGTCCGGTCTTTTTTTTTTTTTTGTCTTTTTTTTTTTATTTCTATTTTTATAGTCATCAGTCTGTCGTCTGTTCCTGGTTTTTTCTTTGTTTTTTTTTTTGGTTTTTTTTCATCAGCAGATATGGTGCAGTGTATATTTGAGAGGTTAAACGAGACTCACCTTGTCGGTAGAATGTTTGACCCACAGTTCCACCATAAATGAAGCAGATGAGAGTCAAGTTGATACGGAGCAATCCTGACAAGCGTGTTGGGTTTGCGCATACGTCGGGTCTTTTTTTTTCTTTTCCTTTTTTTTTTTTAACCTGATAGAAGTATGTGAAAATCAGGTGTCTTCTCCTTTTGTTGCTGTTGTTGTTGTTTTAAGCGGATGTGGTGTAGTGTATGTATTATCGATCAGTACTGGTCGGCGCTTTAGGTTTGTGTGTTGGTCAGCTATCGGCTCTCAGATATATATATATATATACATATAGATATATATGTGTGTGTGTGTGTGTGTGGAGAGAGAGAGAGAGAGAGAGAGAGAGAGAGAGAGAGAGAGAGAGAACACTGAACACTGAAATGTTTAATGTCATTAGCTGTACAAATCAGAACAGAAATGGTGCCAAAACAAATAAAATGGAACAGAAAGGGGAAAAAAACATAATCAAAGTAAACTAAAACTACTAAGGGATAAGCAGCACTTTGAGACTTTGACATTTGCTTAACTCTCTCCATACGAACGGCGAAAGAGACGACGCTAACAGCGTTTCACGTTACCATCATCAAAATATTGCAAGCGGAAGGCTCTTATACTGAAGAGGTGAATGTTGACAAAGAATACCACAATTCTGACGACGGAAGCTAAAGGTTGGGTCATTCAGACACCCACTGGACATCCGAGGGGTCTGTAAAGAGGAGAAGAGAGGACTGGCCGTACTGAGTGAGTTAAAACGTCCATGTGGCAGCAGGCGGGTACTGTGCCTTTTTTTTTGCCCCCCAGTCGTTCGTGTCCAAGGTTTGAACAGTACACAGGAAACAAAGTACATATTATAATCTGTATAATAATTATTCAAGCATGTGGAGATAGATAGATAGACAGATAGACACAGAGAGAGAGAGAGATATCAATCCTGTCCAGCGTTCGGTTTCAGGCGTGGGTCAGCTATCTCCTGTTTTTGGGTGGGTTTTTTTGTTTGTTTGTTTGTTTGTTTGTTTTTTAAGCAGATGTAGCGTTGTATTTTTATAATGAATCAATCCTGATCATCGCGTTGGGTTTATGCGAAAGTTAGGAATCTGCTCTTCTTTTCATGTACTTTTGTTTTTTTAAGCAGATGGAGTGTGTAGCGTATATGGATCAGTTCGATCACTTTGACATCCCCTTGAAACTGGGAAAAAAAACATTAGGTACTGCTGATAACTGTGGACGGGATGAAGACGAGGGATTTGACCGTTGCCTACATCGTAAACGTCGAAGTGAAATGCAAACAGCAGAGGTAAAATATAACAAGACAGGGAGAGTTAGGGTGTGCTTGTGTGGTTGTTTTTTGTTATTGTTTTTTTTTTTTTTTTTTTTTTTTTAACCCACAGAGTACACACGAAAAAGACTAGAAGAAACATCAAATTTTAATCAGCCATGAAAAAAAAAAGAAAAAAAAGGAGCAAAACACAAATTGCACAAAAATGAAAACAGCAAAAATAACCCAAACACTTGTTATTTGTTTTACTAAAGAATACATCTTGCAAACTAACTGTAGTCTCTTTCAAAATCGCCTGATGACAGAGAATTCATTATCACTCTCTGAACAGCTAATTATTTTGAGATGCGAGGTTTACGTGATTTCATGCAAAGCTGGAGGCCAACGTAGATAGATTATTCACACAAGCGCGTTCTCTCTCTCTCTCTCTCTCTCTCTCTCTCTCTCTCTCTCTGTGTGTGTGTGTGTGTGTGTGTGTGTGTGTGTGTGTGTGTGTTTCTGTCACTCTGTCTGTCTCTGATCATCTGTCTCTCTCTCTGTTTGTCTCTCTCTTTCTATTATGGCACAACACTTTTGTTTTTGTCTTATCTTAACCCTGTGTTGGATAAATCATCAAACGATGTGCTTTTTATAAGTCATGTAAGAGAAAGGGCGTAATGATTTGATATCATAAATTTTGTGTAAACCTTTTTTAAGTCTTTTATGAGAAGAAGCATGATGATTTGATCATATCATATTCCAAATGTACATTTACGTTATTTATTATCACACACACACACACACACACACACACACACACACACACACTTGGTTTGTAACAACAGTTCCCCCCCAATCTGACTCAGGCAAGTTACGGAAACATAAAAATACCTAGTTCCTGAACACATTAACCGAGTAGTGTTGCACAAAACGTCATACTTAACAAACGTCACACTTACCATCGTTCTTACCCATTTCAGACCTAGCCCCTTCCACACCCCCACAGAGAGAGAGGGGAGAGCGGTATGGACGTTTACGCGATTTTTACATCTCGTGCGTCCAACATCGTTACAAAGAAAGAAACTTCGCCCCGTTAAGACTCCTGACAGCAACTGTTGGGTTTCAGAGAAATGACGTCAGAGGAATGACGTACGTACACGATAAAGCTTATGTCATGGCCACAAAAGCGGGGAGGTCTTTGGATACACGTGTTTGATAATTGAAAGCTCTCAAATGAATTGAGGTGTTGTATATCTTCTTCTTCTTCTTCTGCGTTCGTGGGCTGCAACTCCCACGTTCACTCGTATGCACACGAGTGGGCTTTTACGTGTATGACCGTTTTTACCCCGCCATGTAGGCAGCCATACTCCGTTTTCGGGGGTGTGCATGCTGGGTATGTTCTTGTTTCCATAACCCACCGAACGCTGACATGGATTATAGGATCTTTAACGTGCGTATTTGATCTTCTGCTTGCGTATACACACGAAGGGGGTTCAGGCACTAGCAGGTCTGCACATATGTTGACCTGGGAGATCGTAAAAATCTCCACCCTTCACCCACCAGGCGCCGTCACCGTGATTCGAACCCGGGACCCTCAGATTGACAGTCCAACGCTTTAACCGCTCGGCTATTGCGCCCGTCTTGTTGTATATCAAATGCCATGGAAGGAGAGACAGGAGGGCTTGTTCTTTATTTTCTTTTCAGCAAGAAGACAGTGCAGTTCTTTAACTAAAAACAAACAAGAGAGGCAAGGCCTTCAAGACTCACTTGTGATGAATTAAGTCCCCTAGCATTAATTACAGAGTAATTTCCCTTTTTTTTACTATCTGCACCAAAACGTTTGCAAAATAAATTTTAAAAAATTCCATGCTTAGCAAAAGAAGTTCCCGTTTGAACAAAAAATGATAATAATGACTCCTCTTGTTGTTGTGTCAGAATAAGAGGTCAAAGTGCCAAGTTTAGAGAATACAAAAAATATAAATATAACAGTAAATACAGTTTGCATATGATTAGGCTTCTTTTTTTCTTTTTCTTTTTTTTTGTGTCCATCCCAGAGGTGTAATATTGTTTTAAACAAGATAACTGGAAAGAACTGAATTTTTCCTATTTTTATGCCAAATTTGGTGTCAACGGACAAAGTATTTGCAGAGAAAATGTCAATGTTAAAGTTTACCACGGACACACACACACACACACACACACGCACACACACACACACACACACACAAACAACCGAACACCGGGTTAAAACATAGACTGACTTTGTTTACACAAGTGAGTCAATAAAAGAGGACAAGGTGGGAAGGGGAGGGGGAGCATGGGGGATACACAATGCAGAGACCGACGTGCCTTAACAATATGGGTCTGGCGGCAGACTTGCGAACTCGTTGGAGAGGTTGGAAGAACCGCTCGCAGTTTACTTGCAAGAAAAGAACGGCAACAACAATCTAGTCTAGACAGAGCGCGTGCACAACAATCTCGGTTGCATCAAATGTGAGGTAGCTATTTGCGAATGATGCTTCCACGCCTGGGGTGCTGCAAGGCATGCAGCTTGGCGGGAGTTTTCCTGATACGTTGATGCCCTCGTGATAGCTTGTTAGGAGAAAAAGCCAAGGTCACGCACGTGCTCAGAGAACGAGACGGCAGTGTGTCCAAGAAGAATAGCAGTGGGCGGAAATGTCGAATCCGTAGATGGACGAAGGGGAAGGATGGGTGGGCGGGGCTG
>NC_134876.1:84878673-84901173 GCF_041734735.1 Babylonia areolata
CTTCCCTTCCCCCATCCCCACCCTTTACAACACAGCAAGCAACGGCCTCATACCCATCAACATACTACGTGTTCATGTTTTGAGAAGGAGAGGAGGAGAGAGAGAGAGGGAGTGTGTGGTGTGTGTGCGTGCGTGTGTGTGTGTGTGTGTGTGTTGAGTGATTGAGAGAGAGAGAGAGGGGGAGAATATGAACGCGAAATGTTTTATTCAGATTTGGCCAAGGCCCGTGACTAAAGAGACAACAATTACACAAGTGAATATTGTAATAGGAAAATGACTCATGGATGATCGTTGCTTTTTGTTTGTTTGTGTGTGTGTGTGTGGTTGTTTTATTTTTCGGGTTTTTTTTTTGTTTTTTGTTTTTTTTTTGGGGGGGGTATTATTAAGAAGACGTTTATATAAGAGAGAGGGTGAGAAAGACACAGAGGGGGGGGGGGGAGAAAGGGACGTAATTCAATATCAGACCAACAGAAGACGGTGGCAATGGCGAGTGCATGAGGACGGGGCAGTAGAGCAGACTTCTCTGGGTGTACCCAGGGGACCAAAAGATGGGAAAATCTCGTTCGGATTTTTTTTTTTCTCCAATATTGGTACGTTTCCGCAAGAAGAAGTAAGTTAGCGGAGGTTGGAAAATCACGCGCACGATTTGTCTGTAAGGGGGTAGCGGGGGGGGGGGGGGAGGGAGGAGGATAATGATAACACCGTCCACGTCTGGCCTGTCACACATGAAGATGAAACAGCGTCGGTAACCGGAGTGCGAAGCTGATCTGTTTCACTGGAGCGAACTCTGGGAAACTTTTGAGGTACTGCCCAGTTACTTTTCTTTTCTTTTTCGTTTTCTTTTTTTGTGTGGAGGAGGCACGGGGGGGGGCTGGGGGGGGGGCTGAAGGGGGGGGGGGTTAACTTATTCTTCCATCCCTCTGTCTGTGTGTATTGTAGGAATTTATTGGAGATTTCAATTTCAAGCAGTGATTGATTGTGCATTTATGCTGTAGTCCTCGATTTAACTTTCCCTCTTTTCACGAACCTGTCTATCTGTCTCTGTCTCCCTCTCTCTTTCCCTCACTGTCTCACTGTCTGTTATCTCTCTCTCCTCTGTGTGTGTGTGTGTGATACACAAATACATGCAGAATACTCACACACACACACACACACACGCACACACACACACACGTGCACAAAAACACACATGCTCGCGCGCTCGCGTTCGCGTGCGCATTCACACACAGGCGTGTGCGAAGTTCATCTAAATGTCACCGGAAGGATTTAAACCACTTCAGCCTGGTTAAAAAAAAAAATTTAAAAAAAAGGTTTGCAGGTATATGCCACTTACACATAATGTCATTTCATCACATTCGGATAGAGCTTCGTCGTCATTCTGAGCAGGCAGTATCGCAGTCAATAACATTTTTATGAGTGTTTCATGGACGCTGGATCAATCTTCTGCGCGAAACCATTTCGGTTTTTGTAGCGACGGATATGCAATAACTTCACTCAGTGGTAATTCGTTCCTGAGGGGCGCATGCATGTGCATATATTTGGAGAGATAGAGACAGACACAGACGGAGGGATGGACAGACAGACAGAGAAACTGGGGGACTGATCAGTTTGTGACTGTTGGTGTGTACATTGGTGTGGGTGGATGGCTGGTACTGTTGGTATTTGTATTTTGTATTTGTATTTCTTTTTATCACAACAGATTTCTCTGTGTGAAATTCGGGCTGTTCTCCCCAGGGTGAGCGCGTCGCCATACTACAGCGCCACCCTTTTTTTTTGGTATTTTTTCCTGTGTGCAGTTTTATTTGGGTTTTTTTTCCTATCGAAGTGGATATTTTTTCTACAGAATTTTGCCAGGAACAACGCTTTTTGTTGCCGTGGGTTCTTTTACGTGCGCTAAGTGCATGCTGCACACGGGACCTCGGTTTATCGTCTCATCCGAATGACTAGCGTCCAGACCACCACTCAAGGTCTAGTGGAGGGGGAGAAGATTTCGGGGGCTGTGCCGTGATTCGAACCAGCGCGCACAGATTCTCTCGCTTCCTAGGCGGACGCGTTACCTCTAGGCCATCACTCTGACTGACCAGCACATTTGAACATGACCAGTTTACAGAATCATCGTGGACTGCGTGATGTGACCCAAGTTCTCCCTTTTTTTTATCTTCCACTGAAATAAAAGGCAATACTATTTAATCAGCCCCTTCTGTAACCCATATGACTATGTTTTGTTATCCATTCTAAAACTTGTCAATTTACATGTGGTGATACAATTACGTTGGCTTATAAATGATTCCTTGCTCTGTAGCTTGTGCTGCAGTCTCCCAAGCATTTCAAACCGTTTCTAACTGTGTGGTTTGTGTCCACGATCTTAGATCTCGTTCCAGGGATGTATATTTCTACGGCTACTGATAATTTGGCGATTAACAAGAAAATGTATAGGATGCCTATTCCATCTTTTATTCCCCATCCAACGGGAAGAGGCAACAGCAGTGTTCACGACACCACTGTTGCTTTGTGCTGAACCATGTACAAGATGGGACAAGATCGAAGGAAGAGAGAGAGAGGGGGGGGGGGGTTGCTGTGGTCACACGTGATCTCTTAAGGGGGGGAGGGGGACTCTCAGTGCATGCTGTCACGCTATGAGATGGTCCTCCGGGGTGATGGTGATGGGGGTGGAAGGCAACACAGTTTAGCATATCCATGCGGGATTGCACCCCCACCCCCGCCCGCCGCCCCCCTAATCTTCATCTTGCACCTTTTCCTTCCCACAAGAGAGCAAGGAAATAACTTTGTGAACCAACTGCATATAACTGCATTCAGCTCCTCTGTCTGCCCCCCCGCCCCCCTCCCTATCAAGCCCCCCCCGGGCCCCCATCCCCCTGCCCTCCCCACACAAGACTGCAAGGAACTGCAACTGCAACGAACCGTCTGCAACTGTTTCTCTCTGCTCAGGCGCCTACCCCGGGTCCTCGTGCTATGGGATGGGACGGTAACGGACAGTGAACAGATCAGCCGGAGACCTTAGGAATGAGGACTGTATGTTTGAGGACACACACAGCAGTGAGGCAGGCGGTGATTTTTTTTTCCTCCAGTTTACACTCACGTGGCCCGAAACTCGCTGAGGCAGCAACGGAGCGGAGAGGAGGCGGTGGGTCGGCTGGGGAGGGGTGCGGGAGGGGGTGGGGAATGCCATGGTTGTTTAATATCGATGCCCTGTAGCCACGGGATGGGATCGAAGATGGATGAGGGTGGTGGAGGAGGAGGAGGAGGAGGGTTCCACGCGCGGGATTTATGTGTGTTGGGGTGGGTGGGTGGGAACCTCCTCCATGTCCGGCATGTCAGGCGGCGAGATGAAACACCGTGGGTAACCAGAGTGCGAGGGTGATCTATTGTGGAGTGTACACACCGGGCATGCTGCTGTTCTGCCCAGTCCTTCCTCTCTTTTTTTTTTCTTTTTTTTGTTGTTGGTCTTATATCCATCCGTCCATTTGTCTGTGTTGTTGGATTGTATTGGAATAATACCATGTTTTGTTTTGGTTTTTGTTGTTGTTGTTTGTTTGTTTGTTTTTTTTGGGGGGGGTTGTTTGTTTTGTTTTGTTTTTTAGCCCTGGTTATACGATTATGTAGCTGTCATAGATTTAACTGTTACTCATGTTCGGAGTCACACTTTCTCCGCCCTGTGTGTGTGTGTGTGTGTGTGTGTGTGTGTGTGTGTGTGTGTGTGTGTGTGTGTGTTTGTATGTGTGTGTGTGTGTGTGTGTGTGTGCGTGCTTGATTCATATTAGATATTGTTGAATCTCTCTCTGTGATTGCTTATAATATTCCTGTGAATATTGCACAGGCAGTAGGTCTCTCACAATTGGGAGAGCTGTGCAAAATTACACGACCAAGTTCCGGCGTCACCGTGCTACAAAGTAATGGAGTGCACGCTCATGGCGGGGAGTATTTCTCTGCTGTAGGTCATTGGCAAATAAAGAAGAGCTCATTTCCACCGTCAATCTCTTGTTTTATGCTCATACCACGAGCTGTGGAAGATAACGTTGTTACTTGTGAACCATGCAAAACATATCACTGGTACTTGTGAACCAGTGCTTAGAACCATGCGCATGTGCAAAATGTCACTGTTACTTTGGAACCATGCGCAAGATATCAACGTTACTAGAGAACCATGCATAGGATATCACTGTTACTTGTCAACCAATGCAGAAGATATCACTATAAATTTAGAACGATGCTCAAGATATCACTGTTATTTGTGAACCAATGCACGAGATATCACTGTAACTTGTCAACCAATGCACAAGACATCACTGTTACTTTAGAACGATGCACACGATATCACTCTTACTTTAGAACTATCACAACATATCACTCTTACTTTAGAACCATGCACAAGACATCACTGTTACTTTAGAACCATGCACAAGACATCACTGTCACTTTAGAACTATGCACAAGATATCACTGTTACTTTAGAACTATGCACAAGATATCACTGTTACTTTAGAACCATGCACAAGATATCAATGTTACTTTAGAACCATGCACAAGACATCACTGTTACTTGTGAACCAATGCACAATGTATCACTGTTACTTGTGAACCAATGCACAATGTATCACTGTTACTTGTGAACCAATGCACAATGTATCACTGTTACTTGTGAACCAATGCACAAGATATCACTGTTACTTTAGAACCATACACAAGGTATCACTGTTACTTTAGAACCATGCACAAGACATCACTGTTACTTGTGAACCAATGCACAATGTATCACTTTTACTTGTGAACCAATGCACAATGTATCACTGTTACTTGTGAACCAATGCACAATGTATCACTTTTACTTGTGAACCAATGCACAATATATCACTGTTACTTGTGAACCAATGTACAATGTATCACTTTTACTTGTGAACCAATGCACAATCTATCACTGTTACTTGTGAACCAATGCACAATGTATCACTGTTACTTGTGAACCAATGCACAATGTATCACTGTTACTTGTGAACCAATGCACAATGTATCACTTTTACTTGTGAACCAATGCACAATGTATCACTGTTACTTGTGAACCAATGCACAATGTATCACTGTTACTTTAGAACCATGCACAAGATGTCACTGTTACTTCAGAACCATGCACATATATCACTGATACTTTTAAACCATGCACACATATCACTGTTGTGAACCATGCACAAAATATCACTGTTACGTGTGGACTGTGAACCATGCACAAGATGTGACAAGATCGAAGACTGGCGGTGGGCGAGGTCACAAAGCGATGTGTGTGATGAGACCCTCAGTGCAGGCTGTCTGATTGTTCCCCTCGGGGTGATGGGATTGAGATTGGAAGTCCTCACATCCCCTCCCCTCCCTGTGGGATTCCCTCTCCCCCCCCCCACCCCCACGCCCTTCGCCACACCCCTTCATCCAGCCTTCACCCCTCAACTCCACCCCCCACACCCCCCAATGTAGGATTCCTCTCCACCCCCACCCCCACCTTCTTCCCCTCCCCTCCCCTCCCATCCTCCTGACCCCTTGAATACACACACCCCCTTCCACAAGATTGCCAGGAACTGTCTGCAGCTGTCTCAATGTCCACTCCTACATCTCCAAGTGGGATTACCCCCGCCACCCCCACTCTCTCACCGCCACCCCCACCTACACAAGATTGCCAGGAACTGTCTGCAGCTGTCTCAGTGCCCACGCACAAACTGCATGTTCCGGGTTCTCCAGATGAAAGGGAAGAGACGTGAATTCGATAACAGACCACCAGGAGACCATCGCAATGAGGAGTGTATGAGGACAGGCCAGTGAAGCAAGGTGGTTTGTTTTTTTTCCTCCAAGCTGGCCGAATCTCGTAGAGGCAGCGACGGTGCAGGAGAAAGTATCGCTTCTTTAAATACCTCGACACCTTCTCGCAATAAGATCAAAGACAGCAGGGGGGAGGCCGGGGGGGGGGGGGGGGAGGGGGGGGGATGTTGAGATTACGTGCAAGATAAATTTGTTTGGATAAGAGGCGTCCCCCATGCTTGGCGTTTGGCTTGTCAAGGCCGTGAGATGAAACACCGTGGATGGGTAAATAGTGTCCGGGGTTGAATTGTCGTGTGGTGCCAAGCTTTGATGTGCTGCCCTTTCACACTTTTGTCGTTAACCTTTCATCCATCTCAGCGTGGAGTCAGAGATTTTGTTTAATCGCCTGTTTTCAGGAATGGTTATATGTGTATGTAGTTTTCGTAACTTTGTTACTCGTTTTCCAGCTCAGCATATTTTTCTCTCTCTCTAAACCTGGCGGAATCCTAGACAGCGGGGGAGGACAGAGACAAGTGAAGGAGAGTGGTGATGTTGTCTTCACTGGTGCCCTGATTCCGTCAGCAGTTTCAGTTTCAGTTTCCTAAGGAGGCGTCATCGCGTTCAGGCAAATCCATGTATGCTACACCACATCTGCTAGGCAGATGCCTGACCAGAAGCACAACCCATCCCACTTTGTTAGGCCTTCCAGTGCATGCAGATAGATCTGTGTACCTGTCAGAGTGGATTTCTTCTACAGAACTTTGCCAGAGGACAACACTTGTTGCCATGGGTTCTTTTTCAGTGCGTCAAGCTCGTGCTGCACACCGTGTATCATCTCACCCGAATGACTAGACGCTCAGTTTGATTTTCCAGTCAAACATGAGAGAAAGGGCGAGAGCAAGGATTCGAACCCAGACCAACACGGACTCTGTACTGGCAGATGAGCGACTTAACCATTCTGCCACCTTCCTCCATCGGCAGATGGCAAGGGATATGTGAAGTGAAGGTGTTTTCTGTGCTTTCTCTTTTTCTCTCTGTCCGTCCCCGTCTCCGTCTCTCTATTCAGCCAAGCACTATGCCAGACCCACAAGCGGATAAGGCTGAGAAGGTGTCATTGGTCATCACTCTGAGCAGGCAGCATCTTGGTGGACAGCATTTCTATGAATGTTTCATGGACAATGGATCGTTCCTCTGCACAAAATAAGCGCTGTCGGATCGTGAAGGATGTGGGGTGATTTCAGTCAATATAATTAATTGATGTGTGTGTGTGTGTGTGTGTGTGTGTGTGTGTGTGTGTGTGTGTGTGTGTGTGTGTGTGTGCGTGTCACCGTGTGAGAGGAAGTGTGTGTGTGTGTGTATATGTGTGTGTGTGTGTGCGCGCGCGCGCGCGTGTATGTGTGAGGCAATGTGAGTGTGTATGTTTGAGAGGGAAAGGAAGGCCCATGATTGTTCATTAAACAATATAGCAAATAACTGGATTGAATGATTTTCCCTGGCGTTTATTGGAGGCAAATTTGGAATGGACCTGATTGTTGCATATCGGAAGGTGGATAATATGGCTAGTACTTTTTTTCTTTTTTCTTTTTTAAGGGGGTGAAAGGTCCCATAATCTTTTACGACCATCGGGGTATTGAATTCATATTCACAGTGTCTTGGGCTCGGCGTAGGAATGCTGGGCCCAGTCCTCTACTTCCGCCGTTTGAAACCTTCCCCCGACGGGCGCAATAGCCGAATGGTTAAAGCGTTGGACTTTCAATCTGAGGGTCCCGGGTTCGAATCACGGTGACGGCGCCTGGTGGGTAAAGGGTGGAGATTTTTACGATCTCTCAGGTCAACATATGTGCAGACCTGCTAGTGCCTGAACCCCCTTCGTGTGTACACGCAAGCAGAAGATCAAATACGCACGTTAAAGATCCCGTAATCCATGTCGGTGTTCGGTGGGTTATGGAAACAAGAACATATCCAGCATGCACACACCCCGAAAGCGGAGTATGGCTGCCTACATGGCGGGGTAAAAACGGTCATACACGTAGAAGCCCACTCGCGTATATGCGAGTGAACGTGGGAGTTGCAGCCCACGAACGCAGAAGAAGAAGAAGAAGAAGAAGAAGAAACCTTCCCCCCAACCGAGGTCAGGCTCCCATTCCCATTCACACCCGGGTGGAGTGAAGAAAACCAGGAGAGAGAAGTGCCTTTCCTAATGGCGTGGCACCAGGCCGAAACCTGTGGAGTGATGGCCTAGAGGTAACGCGTCCGCCTAGGGAGCGAGAGAATCTGTGCGCGCTGGTTCCAATCACGGCATAGCCCCCGAAATTTTCTCCCCCTCCACTAGACCTTGAGTGGTGGTCTGGACGCTAGTCATTCGGATGAGACGATAAACCGAGGTCCCGTGTGCAGCATGCACTTAGCGCACGTAAAAGAACCCACGGCAACAAAAGGGTTGTTCCTGGCAAAATTATGTAGAAAAATCCACTTCAATAGGAAAAACAAATAAAACTGCGCACAGGAAAAAATACAACAACAAAAATGGGTGGCGCTGTAGTATGGCGACGCGCTCTCCCTGGGGAGAGCAGCCCGAATTTCACACAGAGAAAACTGTTGTGATAAAAAGAAATACAAATACAAATACAAACCTGGGCCTGAAACCCTGATCACTGGTGACGTGAACACTGGATCAGAAGTCTGTCGTCTGACCGACTCTGCCATGGTGTGTCACATGGCTGGCAGGTGTTCTACATTACGGCAACTTGTACAAATATGGGCAAACAAAAGCAAGACCAAGCTGCAGGCTCGTGAAAAGCAGTGTCCATTCCCCCAGTCGGCCAGTTTTATTTCTAACAGTCAAATAAAAGGCAGTTTGATTTGACTGGAATATTTCTGTAACCTCTGCGTCAGCGTGGCTATTTATATTTGTTCAGGTCTGTTTGTCAATGGCACTACAATCTTTCTAACAGTCAAATGAAAGACAGTTTGATTTGACTGGAATGTTTGTCTAACCTCTGCGTCAGCGTGGCTATTTATATTTGTTCAGGTCTGTTTGTCAATGGCACTACAATCTTTCTAACAGTCAAATAAAAGGCAGTTTGATTTGACTGGAATATTTCTGTAACCTCTGCGTCAGTGTGGCTATTTATATTTGTTCAGGTCTGTTTGTCAATGGCACTACAATCTTTCTAACAGTCAAATAAAAGGCAGTTTGATTTGACTGGAATATTTCTGTAACCTCTGCGTCACTTGGCTATTTATATTTGTGCAGGTCTGTTTGTCAATGACACTACAATCTTTCTAACAGTCAAATTAAAGGCAGTTTGATTTGACTGGAATATTTCTGTTACCTCTGCGTCACTTGGCTATTTATATTTGTGCAGGTCTGTTTGTCAATGACACTACAATCTTTCTAACAGTCAAATGAAAGGCAGTTTGATTTCACTGGAATGTTTGTCTAACCTCTGCGTCAGCGTGGCTATTAATATTTGTTCAGGTCTGTTTGTCAATGGCACTACAATCTTTCTAACAGTCAAATAAAAGACAGTTTGATTTGACTGGAATATTTCTGTAACCTCTGCGTCAGTGTGGCTATTTATATTTGTGCAGGTCTGTTTGTCAATGGCACTACAATCTTTCTAACAGTCAAATAAAAGACAGTTTGATTTGACTGGAATATTTCCGTAACCTCTGCGTCAGTGTGGCTATTTATATTTGTGCAGGTCTGTTTGTCAATGGCACTACAATCTTTCTAACAGTCAAATAAAAGGCAATTTGATTTGACTGGAATATTTCTGTAACCTCTGCGTCAGTGTGGCTATTTATATTTGTGCAGGTCTGTTTACCAATGTCACTACAATCTTTCTAACAGTCAAACAAAAGGCAGTTTGATTTGACTGGAATATTTCTGTAACCTCTGCGTCAGTGTGGCTATTTATATTTGTGCAGGTCTGTTTGTCAATGGCACTACAATCTTTCTAACAGTCAAATAAAAGACAGTTTGATTTGACTGGAATATTTCTGTAACCTCTGCGTCAGTGTGGCTATTTATATTTGTGCAGGTCTGTTTGTCAATGGCACTACAATCTTTCTAACAGTCAAATGAAAGGCAGTTTGATTTGACTGGAATGTTTGTCTAACCTCTGCGTCACTTGGCTATTTATATTTGTGCAGGTCTGTTTGTCAATGACACTACAATCTTTCTAACAGTCAAATAAAAGGCAGTTTGATTTGACTGGAATATTTCTGTAACCTCTGCGTCAGCGTGGCTATTTATATTTGTGCAGGTCTGTTTGTCAATGGCACTACAATCTTTCTAACAGTCAAATGAAAGGCAGTTTGATTTCACTGGAATGTTTGTCTAACCTCTGCGTCAGCGTGGCTATTAATATTTGTTCAGGTCTGTTTGTCAATGGCACTACAATCTTTCTAACAGTCAAATAAAAGACAGTTTGATTTGACTGGAATATTTCTGTAACCTCTGCGTCAGTGTGGCTATTTATATTTGTGCAGGTCTGTTTGTCAATGGCACTACAATCTTTCTAACAGTCAAACAAAAGGCAGTTTGATTTGACTGGAATATTTCCGTAACCTCTGCGTCAGTGTGGCTATTTATATTTGTGCAGGTCTGTTTGTCAATGGCACTACAATCTTTCTAACAGTCAAATGAAAGGCAGTTTGATTTGACTGGAATGTTTGTCTAACCTCTGCGTCAGCGTGGCTATTTATATTTGTTCAGGTCTGTTTGTCAATGGCACTACAATCTTTCTAACAGTCAAATGAAAGGCAGTTTGATTTGACTGGAATGTTTCTCTAACCTCTGCGTCAGTGTGGCTATTTATATTTGCGCAGGTCTGTTTGTCAATGGCACTACAAGCTTGTAAAAAAAATAAATAAATAAAAAAAAAGAATCTTGCACAACACCCTTCACTGTGTAGTTGCTTATATCGGAGCAGATTCTAGACACAGGAAAGCTCTTTTTTTTCTTCTCTTTTTTTCTTTTTTTCTTTTTGTCTTACGGTGCGTGATTTCGTCTTCGCGATCTTTGGTAACGTTCCAGGGAATTTGTCTTTCCGTCACAGACCATTGGTAACGTACTGACCTTGTATCCAGATATCATCATCCCTAATTTCACGCTCTTCCCTCGAGGAGAGGCAACAGCAGTTTGCTCAGCACACCTCCTTGTTGTGAACCATGCACAGAGATGTGACAAGATCGAAGGCCAATGGTGGCCGAGGTCACACGCGATCTATTGGTGGGCAACTCCAGTGCAGGCTGTCACGCTATCTGATGGTCCCCTTCCCCCTCCCGCCTCAGGGTAATGGGGATGGGAGTGAAAGTCATCACACTCCATCATCTCCACGTGGGATTGCGCCCGCCACCCCCCCCCCCCCCCCCCCCCCCCCCCCCACGCTCCCCGCACCCCCCTTCTTATTTCACACACACACACACACACACACACACACACACACACACACACACACACACACACCCTTCCACAAGATTTCTTGGACTGTCTACATACGCCCACACAGAAGAAACTCCATGTCCCAGTTGTTCTTGACAAGGGAGGAAGAAAGAGACGTAAATTCGATATCAGACCGACAAGAGACCATCGGAATGAAGGCTGTGTTTGGAAAGGGCACGGAGAGAGAGAGAGAGAGAGAGAGAGAGCCATGCTCC
The DNA here is from genome assembly GCF_041734735.1 of Babylonia areolata. Classification (NCBI taxonomy): domain Eukaryota; kingdom Metazoa; phylum Mollusca; class Gastropoda; order Neogastropoda; family Buccinidae; genus Babylonia; species Babylonia areolata. Next base: position 84,890,143 of record NC_134876.1, read on the forward strand.
ATTCACAAGTCTCTGTTTTTCTTGTCAGTGCTGATACCTTCTTCTCGCAATGACACCGAAGATAATGGCACTGATTATTGAAAAGCCTCGCATTTTTCTTTTCAATGCTGATACCTTCTTCTCGCAATAGCGCCTTAGATAACAGGGATCACGAAACTGGCACACGATTCATAAGTGGGTAAAAACCTCTCTATCATATCTGGCTTGAGACACAGCGAGAGGAATGTCCATGGGGTAACCAGGGGATCTGTTGTATTGGTACGAATTCTGACAGTTCTTGAGTGGATTACACATTTCTTTCTTCTTCTTTTTTCTTTTCTTTTCCCGCCTGTCTGTGTGTATGGTGGGAAGTACATGTGAAGTCTCCCAACGACGGACCAGGCGGAGGAGGAAACCTTTCCCAAAGGCTGTGAAGGCGGAAGAGGATGACCAAAGGGCAGGGGGAGCTCTTATCCTTGGCTGGAAATCCCCCTAGGAGACGGAGCTCCGAAGAAAAAACCTGCACCTGCCGAGGCCGTCCTATACGTGGCAATATCTGCACCTGTGGGACTGTGAGCGTCGGTAGGCGAGAGAGTGGGGAAGGGACTGCACAACTCCTCCTCACTAAAAGAAAAAAAAGTCACCTGTGCTGGTGAGGCAGCCAGGCTAATGTCGGAGAATCGGCCTCTTCTCCCATATGAGGACACACACCGACAGATAAGCCTGCCTGCCTACTCATCCGTCGGACCGACGAGAGACTCCATAACTAAAAAGTTATTTAGTTGTCATTGATCTAAACTGGACATCTATCAACGAATCAGAAACGGTATACAGAAATATAAAAGTTAGAGTGGTTTAGTCATATAAATATTTTGGGGTGATATTTCAACGGAATTAAGTTTGGATTGTTAATGACACTCGCCGTGTAGAAAATGGGGAAAAAAAGGACGTCATCGAAAGTTTAAAACATTGCGGTAACTTAAATCTGTTGATTTGTGTCTATCTTGGAAAATGTTCGACGTAAAAAGATAACCTTTACTAACATTTGTAACTGAAATTTGAATTCACATGTTGTGCCAAATCACAAAGCCAGAACGGATTTACTTGGGCGAATGAGAAAGATATCTTTTTGTATGTAAAAACTTTTATAAGATGGATTTAGTAATGGTTGAAATGTTTGCAGCTTCGACAAGCACGTCTGTTCAAAAAAAGGATTATGATATGCTGCTATAGCAAATGAATTAGACAGCGGTGGTCTTACAGAGTCAGTCTGTACGTTTTATTATAACGTGTTTTATTCTTTTTGATTCCATTTGAGTCATTGGAAGTAGAAGTAAAACCTATGGACACAGATCGTTTTCTTTTAAATCGCCAAAGACGTGGAACAAGCTCCCTGATAACCTCCGTCATTCTGATTCCCTCGCATCTTTTAAATCTCGTCTCAAAACTCACCTTTTCCCTCAGCAATAAGTTCAATTGTGGCAGGTCCACTTCCTTTGCGTTAGCTGTGCTTGACTATGTGTGTATACATATGTATGTGTTACATAACTACATGCATGCATATGAATGTGTATTGTGTGTGCGTGTACGTGTGTTTATGTAAATTTGTGCCTGCCTATGTGTGCGTATGTGTTAGGGTAGCTGTTAGATACACATGTATGTTAAAATGTATGTATGCAGCTTGTGTGTGTGTGTGTGTGTCTCTGTGTGTGTGCGTGTGTGTGTGTGTGTGTGTGTGTGTGTGTGTGTGTGTGTGTGTAGTCACATTTTGGTGTGTGTATGTAACATAGATATGATGTTTTATGTTAACAAAAGCGTTTTTGTAAAGCACCTAGAACACATTTCTGGATAGTGTGCTATATAAGTATCCATTATTATTATTATTATTATTATTGGCATCATATGTTGCACACAAGTGGAGGTAATGTTTTCAATCGTTAATTATTCATGGATCAAATTCGATCAAGAGGACTATTATTTGTTATTTCTGTAGGCGTTAATGATTGTAAATTGTAGTTGTTGCCCTCTTGTCAAAAAAATCCTTCCTGGAAATGACAGTACTGGAAATATAAACTCGGTGTGTGTGTGTGTCTGTGTCTGTGTCTGTGTGTCTGTGTCTGTCTGTCTGTCTGTCTGTGTCTGTGTCTGTGTGTGTCTGTGCGTGAGCGTGTACAGTGTGTTTTGACCGCTCATATCAAATAGTTACGATCCGAAATTCTTCACTCGAGTGCAACATCACACACACACACACACACACACACACACACACACACACACACACACACACACAAACACAAACGCACACACACACACACACACACACTCACACACATATACACACACTCACACACTCTCTCTCTCTCTCTCTCTCTCTCTCTCACACAAACACACACACACGCACATTCTCACACACACACACACACACACACACACACACACACACACAGAAACTGTGGACGGAAAGCACTCTTTTACAAAACGAAACAAAAGCTGTCTGTCCTTCAGGGCAGGGGGCATCTTAGTGAACAGCTTTTCTATGAATGTTTGATGAGCACTGGATCAATTGCTCGCTCCAGACGCACTCTGTTTGATCTCTATGTAGGTGTACGTGGGGGTAAGTTCAGGCAGCGTATGTTTGGGGGGCTGAGGGGGGTGGGGGGGGGGGGGTTCCCTGCCGCCTGCGCTCGCGGACGTTCGTATAAAAGTGGCATGTATATGTGTGTGGAGGGAGGGTGAGAGAGAGACACACAGAGAGAGAGAGAGAGAGAGAGAGAGAGAGAATGTGTGTGTGTGTGTGTGTGTGTGTGTGTGTGTGTGTGTGTGTGTGTGTGTGTGTTTTCTTCTCTGTCTGCATCTGTACTGTGTGCGTGTGCATATATGTGTCCGATGTTTTTGATAGAAGAGACAGGAGGGGACGTTAACACCGTCTCTGTGTATGTGTGTGTGCGTGTGTGTGTGTGTGTGTGTGTTTGTGTGCGTATTCCCGTTCGTGAATTTCAACAATTCAAGTTTTTGTGTATAATTTAGTCCTGTCTTATTCTGAATGCAGTGAAGAGAGAGAGAGCGTTCTTTCTTTCTCCACAATTGACTGCAGTATTGCCAAGCTGATCAGTTCCAGCTTTTGTGCTGAACTGATGACAGCTCTACGAAACCATCCCCTTTTTCGAACAGCGTCGGAAATTCTGGTTCGGGAAACGTCAACGTTTTATTCCAGTCAAGTCGACTTTATTTTCTCTTAAAAGAAACGAAAAGAAATTGACGTGTAGTAATGTTGCTCCTGCTCCCATTACAAACATAAAATATACACTTAAAAAAGCATGTACATGATTGATTAAGTGTTCAAAGGAATTACGTCAAAATTACCTATCCACATTGACACATAATCGGAACACTTAACATACCCCTCCCCCCGTCCCCACCCCCACCACCCTAAAAAAACAAAAAGCAAACAAAAAATGTGAAATTTACGAGGAGATTTGAAATACATATTCAAAACATACCTCGAGTTAATAATAATAATAACGATGATGATGATGATATAGCGCTGAATCTTGTGCAGAGACAAATCAAAGCACTTTCACACCAGTCATTCACACGCATGCATAACTCTAAAACTGAAGAAACTGAAGACAAGGAAGAGGTAGGGGAGGGAGGCTATCTTGTGAAGAGGCGAGTATTTAGGCCAGACTTGAAAGAGCTGAATGCGGAAACCTGACGAAGTGAAAGAGAAAGTTCATTCCAAATACAAGGTCCAGAGACAGAGAAAGAACGGCGTCCAAGAGTGGAGTGTTTCAGTCTGGGTATGCGTAAACAGAGGGGATCCGAAGCCGATCGTAGAGAGCGAGATGGAGTGTAGATGTGAAGGCAGCCACAAAGATAGGAAGGGTCAGATTTGTGAATACATTTATAACATAGAGTACTGATCTTATACTTTATTGTGTGTGAGAATGTGAGCCAGTGGAGAGGTTGCAAAAGAGGAGTGGTGTGCTCAGATCTTTTCTTTCTGAGGACATTTCATTGAGTTTCATTGGTGGTGTGCTCAGATCTTTTCTTTCTGAGGACATTTCATTGAGTTTCAATGAGTTCGTTTCATCCTTTTCCTGGGTCTATCCCCTCTTCTTCTAATTTTTTTTTTTTTTTTTTTTTTTTTTTTTTTTTTTTGTTCGATAATGTTTTTTCAGCAGTAACGAAGAGGGCATCGTTTAGGTATGTGGAAATTATGGGGAGTGGTGGCGGGGGGCGGGGGGGGGGGGGGGCGGGGGGGGATGTGGTGCGGACATTATCATCTAATGGAGCATTCCGATTAGTCCCGAACCCCCCTGAGTCTCTTGACTGTTCCCTCCACCCCCTTTTTCCACCCCATATCCTCCCTTGAGCACTTCCTGTCTCTCCCCACCCACACCCCCTCTTCTCTCTCTCTCTCTCTCCCCCTTCTCTCACTTCCGTATTGAGCGCAAGTCCATTGTCTCCCGAAGACTAACGGGTGTTTTCCCCTGTATCTGTTATCACACAGCCATGTACACACACACACACACATAGTCAGAAACATGTATGCATACAGCTGTACGATACAAAAGTGGAAACATTGGCACATTATGAACTGAGCCAGTCATGAATGGTGGTGGATGTCAGTATATATATATATATATAGATATATATATATATATATATATATATATGTATATATATATATATAGTGTTATGCTATCAAAATGTAGAAAAACGGGTTGTGTCGAAAGGGGGTGATAGGAGATTATTCATAAATGTGGGAATTATTATGGCACGTACTGCATGTCAGCTGACAGTCCTAAAACTTTTTTTTTTTCTTTTTGCAAATATAGATGTTAAGGAAGGAGTTTATAGTTCTTTGTTGTAAACTGTATCACATTAAAAGTGGTTTTAACTTTTGAAATGAATACATCAGGTGATGATTCTATCAGTTAAATTGATTTTTGTAATTAGCAGGAGCAGCCAAACAAAGAGCAAACACACACACATAATCATACACGCGCGCGCGCACACACACACACACACACACACACACACACACACACACACACATGCATACACACACACACACACACACACACACACACACACACACACACACACACACACACACACACACACATTTTTACCCTCATTTGCCCAGTTTCTCCCAACCCTCCATTCATCCACATCTCCCACCCCTTCTAACCGATAATACTCAGATGTATTCATAAATACTTTGACAAAATGTCTTCAATCACCGATATGTGTGACGGGACATTAAACAAAATTCCTCCACACACACACAATTATACATGCACACACACACACACACACACACACACACACACACACACACACACACACACACACACACACACACACACACACACACACACACACACACACACACACACACACACACACATTCTGTGTGTGCGTGTATCTGTGTGTTTGGCGTCCCAGTAGTGGAATACCTGGACTCAGCAACTTCCGCCACCTATACTAACAGCACCTCCCCGCCATCATCAGACTCGCTATCATCGGAAGCACCGGCCTGCCGCCCCCTCTCCCCTGCCCCCCCCCCCCTCTCCACACACACACACCCCACCCCATCCCCCTCCTCCTCCTCGCCGCCATTCTCACCCTCCACCTTCCCTCCCCCTGTCCCAGCTCTCCCCTCTCTCTCTCTCTCCCCGCTGCGCTTGTACAAATTTACACCCACTAGTCACCGGCAGGCGCCCGCACGTGTCTCTCGTTTCCGGACCGATGATTGGTTAAACAGGTCCCGTGACCTTCAGTGGGTTTTTCTTCCTTTTTTTAATTTATTTGTTTTTCTTTCTTTCTTTTTTTTTCTTTCTTTTTTTAGCATGACATTCGATAAAAGAAGACTAAGAGCACATCTTTTTTTCCCCTCTTTTTTTTTCTTCTTCCATTTTTTAGCATGTCATTCGATAAAGAAAACTAAAAGCTCTTCTCTCTCTCTCTCTCTCTCTCTCTCTCTCTCTCTCTCTCTCTCTCTCTCTCTCTCTTTAATAGGGGAGGGGGTGTTGTTGGTAATTTCCTGTTCTTTGTATATGTGTGTGAGTGTGTGTGTGTGTGTGTGTGTGTCTGTCTGTGCGTGTGTGTGTGTCTGTGCGTGTGTGCGTGTGTGTGTGTGTGTGTGCGTGTCTTTCACTTCCCCTTTCCCCCCCCTTTCCCCCTCCCCCCCTTTGTTCCCCGCCCCCCATCCCCCCCCCCTTTCTATTTGCCCTTCCGTGGGATGGTTCCACATCGATGGGAAGAAGACCACTCTCTGTGTTTGCTGTGACTGTCGGTTGTTTTAGTTGTGTTCTTCTAATCGACAAACACAGACTGTGGAAGGGCGGGGGGCGTGGGGGGCGTGGGGGGCGGGCGGAGGTGGGGGTCAATGACCGTTGAGTTCAATGGAAGAACAGAGGAAACAAAACAAATCAAAAACAAAAACAAAACAAAAAAGAAAGAAAGGATTTTTTTTTAAAACAGAAGAAGAAGAAAGGAAGGAAGGAAGGAATGAGGAAGGGAGGGGAAAGAGAAGGAGGAGGAGATGGAAGAAGGTGGTGGTGGTGGTGGTGGTGGTGACGGTTGTGGTGGTGGTGGTGGTGGTGGTGACGGTTGTGGTGGTGGTGGTGGTGGTGGTGGTGGTGGTGGTGGTGACAGCATGAAGCAGGGTATGAGGACGTGACCGTGTGCTGTGCTCATCGTGCGTGGCAGTGCAGTGCAATGCAGTTGCAGGACAGGCATTTATAGGAGAAGGGGAACATTGTAGGGTGGGGTGGGGTGAGGAGGGAGAATGACGAAGCGAGAGAGAGAGAGAGAGAGAGATAGTCATATACACACACACGCGCGCGCGGGCGTGCGCACACACGCACACATACACACACGCAAGCAAGCACTCACCCACATGCACACATGGCCGCACATGCACAGCCACACATGTGCAAGCACACACACACACACACACACACACACACACACACACACACACACACACACACACACACACACACATACATACGGATACGCGCATAAGCATACACACATATAGCCACAAATGTGTACGGGCGCATTCATGCACACACGCATGCCTCGCATAAACACACACACACACACACACACACACACAACCAACCAACCAACCAACCACAACCACGCATGCACACACACCCTACCCTCCACCCCACCCACCCACACACACTCCCCCCCACCCTCACACACACACAGAGAGACCCATACATTGGTGCAATGTACATGGAAACCTTTCCAATACTTCCTAAGCGCTGTTGTTAGAGGCATAATGATTTTTTTTTTTTTTAATTTCAAGAGTTGCTCTTCATTTATTACGTTATCGTCATCATTATCGTGTGCTTCAAAGAAAAACCACGCCGTTATATTTATTGTCAAAGGTACGAAGCAATAGAATTAATACACTTATCAGATTGTATCGAATGACTTTTAAAATGATGAAGTCATCCCAATACGTACAGCCTGGGTTCAGCCAGCAATAACTGCGTTCAGTTTTCTGCTCAGCTAGAACTACAGGGCACCCAGTGCGCGTGACGTTGTTACAAAAGGGAAAACGTATTCTCGTCCAGCGTTTAACAACATCGTGAAATGTTCAAATGCGGCATCAATTACCGAGACTGATAACTTTTTTTCTAAAACCATACAAACAACCGCAGATAAATTGTAAAACTTTTTTTTTTTCGTTCATGATGCACTTTGTTGCTCCGGAAACTTTTAATACAAAAGTAGGTTATCAGTCTTGAGTGCGTGTTCCAAAATTGATGTATTAGGCTATTGATAAAGACTCGCCATTTCGCGTACGCTTCTTCTTCTTCTTGTGTGTGTGTGTGTCTGTGTGTGTGTGTCTGTATGTCTGTGTGTGTCTGTGTGTGTGTGTGTGCGACTGTGTGTGTGTGTTTATGCGTGGGCGTCTGTATGGCCTGTGTTTGTCCGTATCTGTCCTAAAGTGCATCCGTGAACGTGTACACGTGCGCATTCTATTTGAATCATTCTCACATAAGATTTTTTTTTTTCAAACATAACCAGCAGCACATCAACTGTCTCTGCTCATGGTCAGTTTCAGTTTCCAAATTCAACGATGTGTCAAAGCGTGTGGATTGATCCATATGCGCCACACCACATCCAGGACGTTTCTTTTGGAATGAACTTCCTCTTCGGCTTCGTAAAGTCTCCTCACGCAGCTCTTTCGAGTCTAAAAAAAACAAAAAACAAAAAAAAAAACACCTCTTTCCAAGCTCGCCTCCCTCCCCTGCCTTTTTTTTTTTTTTTTTTTTCTTCAGTTTCTCAAGTTTAGAGTTATGCATGCGTGTGAATGACTGGTGTGAAAGGGCTTTGATTTGTCTCTGCATAAGATTCAACGCTATATAGCTACTTATTATTATTATTATAGTTGTTGTTACTGTTGTTGTTATTACATAATATCTGTGTTTCTTTCTTTTTTTTAAAAAAGATTTTGAAATGAAGATTGGAAAAAAAAATCGGATGCCTAAGTAGCAATAAACCAACGCGCCAGTCATGCGTGGAGAGAGTATTCTACGCCATCCCTTGTCCAATGGCCGCTGCTTCCTGCACGCGGCAACAGCTTGTTCACGCCGGCAATAATGTCGAAGTGATGCCCCACTTGTTGTCTTGCACCCCCCGCCCCCCTCCCTCTCCACCCCATCCCTCCCGCACTTATTGTCCGCCACACAATGCTGCCTTCCCGCTACCCCCTCCCCCCGCCCCCTCCCCCTCAATCCCCTCCTCGCGCCCCTCTCCCCCTCCACGTTCCCCTGCCGTCTTCCTTTTGTGTGTGTGTGTGTGTGTGTGTGTGTGTGTGTGTGTTTGTGTGTGTGTGTTTGTGTGTGTGGTGTGTGTGTTTGTGTGTGTGTGTTTGTGTGTGTGTTTGTGTGTGTGTGTGTTTGTGTGTGTGTGTGTGTGTGTGTGTGTGTGTTTGTGTGTGTGTGGTGTGTGTGTTTGTGTGTGTGTGTTTGTGTGTGTGTTTGTGTGTGTGTGTGTTTGTGTGTGTGTGTGTGTGTGTGTGTGTGTGTGTGTGTGTGTGTGTGTGAATCAGGGGTACGGGGGGAAATGATAATAATAACAGAACTAGATTGAGGAGAGGGAAAACCTTACTATCCGTGATAACAATAGGTGTGGGAGAAGAAGCACCCCCGTCTGATTATTTCTCGCTTCTGTTTTTTTTTTTTTTTTTTCAGGTGCGTTGGGCGTATATTATATTGCTACTGAGGCAGAATGTAGCCACTATCGTATTGTTTTTTTGTTGTTGTTGTTGGTTCTCCTTTTGATTGTAAAGGTTCTTGCGTGAAATGAATGTTTTCATTTCCGTGTTTATTTCATTTTTACGTCATCCCGTGTGTGTGTGTGTGTGTGTGTGTGTGTGTGTGTGTGTGTGTGTGTGTGTGCGTGCGTGTGCGTGTGTGTGTGAGAGAGAGAGAAGGGAGAGAGAGAGAGGCTGAGCGAGTTTACCACCATCATGGTGAAACGAAACTCAGATTTCGTTCTTCCTTCATTTCCGTCTTCCCTCTTGGTTCTGGTTTGGTTTCTCTCTCTCTCTCTCTCTCTCTCTCTCTCTCTCTCTCTCTCTCTCTCTCTCTCTCTCTCTCTCTCTCTCTCTCTCTCTTCTTTCTCTTCTCTCACTCGCTCTTTGGACGAATGAAAAAAAAGAAAAAGAAGGAAGAGAAGAGACAGAATGAGAGACAGAAACAAAGAGAGAGAGTGACTGAGATCCCGATACCACATCAGGGAAAGTTCTCAGTCTGGTTCGCGACGAAGTCTTTGGTCAAATCAGTTTGTTCGTGACTCTTCATTTGAACGAGGGCTGTTCGGTTGTTTTGCTTTTGTTGTTGGTGGTGGTGGTGTGTGTGTGTGTGTGTGTGTGTGTGTGTGTGTGTTTGTTTGTGTGTGTGTGTGTTTGTGTGTCTGTGTGTTTTGCAACTCGTGAGTAATGGAGACAGACGTTTGTAGAACAAGGCGTAAGAAATATTTTGTAGATTTCGATGTATCAGTCCAATCCTATGAATTTTTAGCATAGTCAGTACACACGCCCGCGAAATGCATGTGTGCATAAACGCACACACATGCTTGTAAATGTGCATGCACTACATCACACGGCATTACATAACATGACCTGATATAATATTCCACCGCACTGCAATGATTCCCATGCCCCAGAAATGCACTCTTTTTTTGTGTGTGACGCAGAAGATTGATTCAGTGTTCATGAAACATTCACTCTGTGTGTGTGTGTGTGTGTGTGTGTGTGTGTGTGTCCGTACGTGTGTTTGAGCAAGAGAGAGAGAGAGGGGTGTGGACACAGAGTACAAGAGATACAAAGATTAGTAGTATCGCAGACAAACAGGAGAGATACAGAGACACATCAGAAAAAGAGCGTCAGAGACAGAGACACAGGAGACGGACAGGGAGACAGGCACAGAGAGAGAGACAGAGACACAGAGAGAGAGAGAGTGCCTTGCAGCATATTCACTGATTCAGTTCCAGAGAATGATCTGTTTTCGATAACTTCTGCGGATGACGTAAGCCGTGGATGGGCTGCTGTGGGCGGGAAGGGTGTCATTATTTGACAGTTTTCAGCCCTGGGCTAACCTGAAAAGAAAAGAAAAGAAAAGAAAAAAAAGAAGTTCACTTGTCGCCACGGCGAAGTGGATAGTGTTCCGGACTTGGCGACTGGGAGAACGTGGGTTCGAATCCCCCATCTGAGGCAAATATGCTCGTAGGAATTTTTTTTTAGGTTTGTGACACAGTCTTCTTATACTGGGAACTGAATGTTCCTGTATGTTCTATCGGGAAGTTGGAGCCACCTCAGTTGAGTGCCGTTCGCATCACGACTGCGTCTTTGGGAGTGTTGCACCAAATTTCTGATGCATGTTGCAGGTGTCTGTATATTGGTATATCTCTCGTGCCGGGTTGCTGCTGGGGTATGTTGTCAAAGGGAGTGTGAGGTACAGCCTTTGTCATGTCGTCCCCTGAAACCGAAATGGGCAGCCTTTGTCATGTCGTCCC
>NC_134876.1:84903673-84906173 GCF_041734735.1 Babylonia areolata
TGTAGGGGGTTGTTCTTTTCTTTCCTTTTTAGAGTTTCTCTTTTTCTTTTTTTCTTTTTGTTTGTTTGATTGGGGTTTTTTTGTTGTTGTTTTTTTCTCTGTCCTTCAGGACTGAATGCAAAAAAAAAAATATTTAAAAAAAAACAGTTCTGTTTACTTCACTTCCCCTGTGAACTGAAAATTCTTTTCGTTTCGTCTCTCTCTCTCTCTCTCTCTCTCTCTCTCTCTCTCTCTCTCTCTCTCTCTCTCTCTCTCTCTCTCTCTCTCTCTCTCTCTCTCTCTCTCTCTCTCTCTCTCTCTTTATGCCCTTACATTTCCGCCAACTTCCTCGTAACTTGTTCCAGTGGAATGGGCATCCCCGACAGTTGTCTCTTAAACCTCATGTGTTAAACTGGTCTTTATCTTTTGGTCTGGTTTCATCGATGGCCATGGATGGGATTGAGACACAGAAAGGTGAGAAGGGGGGTGGGGTGGGGAGGAGAGGCAGATAGACAAACAGCCAGACAGAGAGAGAGAGTCAAGAGAGAGGCGACAGAAATACAAGAGATGGACAGAAAGAGAGAAGACAGACATACAGAGAGAGAGACAGAAGACAGACAGACGTAGAGAGAGAGACAGTCACAAGACAGAGATACAGACAGACAGACAGACAGACGCCTTGGCAGACAGAGAGAACCACACAGACTGTGGAGTGATGGCCTAGAGGTAACGCGTCCGCCTAGGAAGCGAGAGAATCTGAGCGCGCTGGTTCCAATCACGGCTCAGCCGCCGATATTTTCTCCCCCTCCACTAGACCTTGAGTGGTGGTCTGGACGCTAGTCATTCGGATGAGACGATAAACCGAGGTCCCGTGTGCAGCATGCATTTAGCGCACGTAAAAGAACCCACGGCAACAAAGGGGTTGTTCCTGGCAAAATTCTGTAGAAAAATCCACTTCGATAGGAAAAACAAATAAAACTACACGCAGGAAAAAATACCCAAAACAAATGGGTGGCGCTGTAGTGTAGCGACGCGCTCTCCCTGGGGAGAGCAGCCAGAATTTCACACAGAGAAATCTGATGTGATAAAAAAAGAAATACAAATACAAATACAGACAGGAAGAGAGACTGGTATGTATTATGCACATTGATTCAGTTTGGGACGAACCATCTGTCTTCGATAACGAACATGTTGTGGGTGGAAGACTGCGATGGGTATTTTCAGTAATCAGGCTTAGGTGGATGAAAACAGAAAATAGACAAGCGAGGGGGGGTGGGGGGGGGGGGTAGAGTGTGGCAGTGGGGTGGTTTCGGATATCGGCGTTTCAGTTTTGTGTCCCCTCCTCTCTCTCTCTCTCTCTGTATCTCTCTCTTTCTCTCTCTCTCTCTATCTCTCTCTCTCTCTCTCTCTCTCTTCCTTTACATACACTAAAGTGTTTTTACCTTTTTTGTGATTTCCATGTATTACATGCAACGCCATTCATTGGATGTTATTGCCTGCCACATCAGCATCAGAATTGTCATCACTATTTGTGCATGTACAGTGATATAACTATGTTTCTCTGTTCTCTTTTAGCAATTTCTCATTTCAATCACGCCTCTTTCCTGTATTCTGCGTGGTGATTAACTGAACAGCACAGCCTTAATAACCGCTCTACTTCATGCCTTTCAATATTGATTTTTTTTTTCTTTTCTTTTTTCTTTCTCAGTACCTGCTAATGTACTGCAGTATGATTTGTAATGTACTACAATATGATGTGATACCTATTTATGTTTTTGTATGCACATGTATATATATATGTATGTACCTGTAGACATATGCATGCATGTGTGTATATGTGCATATGTGTATGTGCATAAGGTTCTGTGTGGTTGGGGATGAGTGTGAGCATATGTGGGTGGGTGGGTGGGTGTGAGTGTGTGACTGTGTTCCCTTTATTATTTTTTTTATAATGATGATGATGATGGTGCGTTGATTATTATTATTATTATCATTAGTAGTAGGGGTGGTGGTGGTAGTAGTAGTAGTCAGTAGTAGTATTAGTAATAATAGTAGTATTTACCATTATTATCATTGCTGTATCTTATCGTTATTGTTTTTGTTGTCACAAGGACAAATTGGAAGACTAGACAATGCCTAAAAAATGCAGAAAAATGGATTGCAGTGTTAATTCATTATCTAATATCGTGTTGATTAAGATCGTTGATGCAAAAAAAAAAAAAAGTACTCATCAAATATCTACCGTTGACAATGGGTGAATAATACCGTTGCTAGTACCGTTCATCGGAACACTGAACACACTAAATAAAAAGTGGCAATGTGAATACGTACATGGCAATCAGCTGTTTTATACGGGAACGTTCCCTTTTGTTCCTGCGTGTATGGGTGAGTACGTATGTGCATAGTCATTTTCGATTATGTTTGAGACAGATGTGTGTGTGTGTGTGTGTGTGTGTGTGTGTGTGTGTGTGTGTGTGTGTGTGTGTGTGTGTGTGTGTGTGTGTGTGTGTAGAACAAAATC